>NC_050068.2:289193081-289495604 GCF_009764565.3 Dermochelys coriacea | reverse complement strand
GACTAATGTGAAATGAAGTTATTTTAAATATGTAAAATAAACATGAGATGCTTCACCTATGCCTGTACATTTGAGGGGGAATTGCATTATTTGAGAAATATTATAAAATGAAGACTATTTCAAAATGCATAGGCACAAAGGGGGTAGAGCTAAAAGTTCTGTAACAATTCCTGACTACTGAGTGCTTCACTGTGTAACTTTACCAATATATTAATTCATAAAATCATCGAATATTAGGGTTGGAAGGGACGTCAGGAGGTCATCTAGTCCAACCCCCTGCTCAAAGCAGGACCTAATACCCAACTAAATCATCCCAGCCAGGGCTTTGTCAAGCTTGACCTTAAAAACCTCTAAAGAAGCTTTGCATATGAAATATATATTTAATACATAGCCCATACTATATTTAACGGTTTTTAATGTCTTCAATGTGTTTTACAAATATTAAGACTCAGAATATACCTATGAAGTAAATGTTATCACCATCCCATTTGCAAATGAATAAGCACTGCATCTTGAATCAAATGTTACAAATACAGCTTTCTTAAAGTGAAAAATTTTCATTTCTTTTCCCATATCTATCCACCAATCTGTAGCCCACTCTTGGGAATATTTCATTTCTCACTGACAACACCGGGAACTCTTTTAAAAGTTTTGGCACCATGGGGTTTTTATAATCCCCACATAAAATCCTTCTAGAGTTTTGCTAGGAAAAAAAAAAAAAAAAAGACTGAGGTAAAATTTTCAAAAGTGCCACAGTGACTTAGAAGCCTAAGTCCCAATGACATTAGCTCCTAAATGACTTCGTTTTTGAAAGCGTTATTCTGAGTACAATGTGGCAGGTTAAATGTGGCAGACACTCTGGGCTGTGTTGACACTAGAATTTTTGCACCCATAATTCCCAACAGGTGCAAAGCCATGGCTGGAAGTTGTAATGTAGACAAGTCAGGCTTTTTGGATGATCATATTTCCAAAAGACTTAGCCAAAAATCTTTATGTGTTGTACTCTCTTGGTCCTGATTAGAAGTAGTGTCTTTGATTAGCTTGAGGTGGGGGGAAGCCATGAAAGTTAAGGCATTTAGTTGTTTAGATGTTAACTGCAATTTCCATGAATACAATAAAGTTCACAATTCAATTTTTGGCCCTTATGAAACTCTGGTGATGACAGCATTTCGTAATGTAGTTATATGTCTGCTCTGACAATTAACTCATTTCATATAAGCTACCAAGAACCACACAGTGATACCTTTCAGATAATATCAAACCTGGGCCTGATTCAAATCAGTGACCTGCTGGCCAAAGGCTTCATGACAACAATTAAGTAAACATGACATTAAGATACTATGCTCTTGGGAGAGCTGAACTAAGACCTCAGAAGATACGTAGCATAAGATCCACATGATCAAGATCAGAGAATGCTACTGCTTCAGAATATGGGTTAAGATGTATAAGCTTCACCTCCCCATCTGTGGTAGCCATAGCAAATATTAGTTGTTACTATCAGTAAAAGCTCTACATTTAACAACCCTGTTTGCATACAATTATTGTTGACCATTCACCAAAGCATAAGCAAATATTTGGTTCTGAATGGAATGTGGTCTAATAAAATTAATATATTCATAGATGCCCAGAGAAACTGTTCTGTAAAGTCTCACATTTCATAAAAAGAAAAAGGAGTACTTGTGGCACCTTAGAGACTAACAAATTTATTAGAGTATAAGCTTTCGTGAGCTACAGCTCACTTCATCGGATGCATTTGGTGGAAAAAACAGAGGAGAGATTTATATACACACACAGAGAACATGAAACAATGGGTTTATCATACACACTGTAAGGAGAGTGATCACTTAAGATAAGCCATCACCAGCGGGGGGGGGGGGGGGGGAACCTTTCATGGCGACAAGCAAGGTAGGCTAATTCCAGCAGTTAACAAGAATATCAGAGGAATAGTGGGGGGTGGGGTGGGGGGGAGAAATACCATGGGGAAATATGCATCCGATGAAGTGAGCTGTAGCTCACGAAAGCTTATGCTCTAATAAATTTGTTAGTCTCTAAGGTGCCACGGGTACTCCTTTTCTTTTTGCGAATACAGACTAACACGGCTGCTACTCTGAAACATGGGGAAATAGTTTTACTTTGTGTAATGACTCATCCATTCCCAGTCTCTATTCAAGCCTAAGTTAATTGTATCCAGTTTGCAAATTAATTCAAATTCAGCAGTCTCTCGTTGGAGTCTGTTTTTGAAGCTTTTTTGTTGAAGTATAGCCACTCTTAGGTCTGTAATCGAGTGACCAGAGAGATTGAAGTGTTCTCCAACTGGTTTTTGAATGTTATAATTCTTGACGTCTGATTTGTGTCCGTTCATTCTTTTATGTAGACACTGTCCAGTTTGACCAATGTACATGGCAGAGGGGCATTGCTGGCACATGATGGCATATATCACATTGGTAGATGCGCAGGTGAAGGAGCCTCTGATAGTGTGGCTGATGTGATTAGGCCCTATGATGGTATCCCCTGAATAGATATGTGGACAGAGTTGGCAACGGGCTTTGTTGCAACATGTTGTTTCATGTTCTCTGTGTGTGTATATAAATCTCTCCTCTGTTTTTTCCACCAAATGCATCCGATGAAGTGAGCTGTAGCTCACGAAAGCTTATGCTCTAATAAATTTGTTAGTCTCTAAGGTGCCACAAGTACTCCTTTTCTTTTTGCGAATACAGACTAACACGGCTGCTACTCTGAAACCTGTCACATTTCATAGTGAGTGAATGAGAATGAACCAGCTTGACAAGTTAGTTACCAGAAAACAGCCTGTAGAACCTTGATCTGACTAGCATAAAGAAAGTTTATAGGTACCCAGGAGAGAAACTCATCAGCGAGCTCTACCTATTTCTTTTTTTTTTTTTTTTTTTTTTTTTTTTTTTTTTTTTTAGAGTTAAACATTTCTGATGAAAGTTCAGTAGAAGTGTAATAATGAATGAATGATAGACTGGTTTACTAAAGCATAAATCCACTTTTTAAAAGGTATCTGGGGAAAGAATGGGGGGAAGGGTTAGATTGGTATTTATGACAGGTTTCAGAGTAGTAGCCGTGTTAGTCTGTATTCGCAAAAAGAAAAGGAGTACTTGTGGCACCTTAGAGACTAACAAATTTATTAGAGCATAAAGTGAGCTGTAGCTCACGAAAGCTTATGCTCTAATAAATTTGTTAGTCTCTAAGGTGCCACAAGTACTCCTTTTCTTATTGGTATTTATGTCCATAATAAAATAGGCATGGCATTAAGATATTATACATTTAAGAGAGGTTGATACCTCATTGGGCTTAAAGACATGGACCTTGGGACCATCACTCCTCACCTACAGTATATAGTTCACAGCAAAAAAAAAGTCAAAGCTTTAGACAGGTGAGCCCCACATACCTGCTCAAGCCAGTATATAACATTTCTGCTATTGAGAGGCAACACTGGGTTTGCCTCATTGAGTTCTGACTGGAGAACACACAAGGAAGAGAACACAACAAGTTGGCACAGGAATCCTGCTTAATATTACCCCTCTTGGGACAAAAATAAAACTGCATTTAAACGGTTTCTGGAATTCGACTGAACACAGAAAATCTCCAAAGTACAAATCTCTTGAGTTACAGCATAGATTTTTCATGTGAAAAACTTAAATGTATTGCAGAGATCCAAGAGACAGGAGGGGAGGGCTTATCTTCTCCAGCCCTCTTGCAATTGTGGGATGTACATCTGATAATCTACAGTTTTTCGATGCCGAGACCAAAAATCACAGACATCCTGATTTCCAGAAGTTGTTATCCTGTCAGAGCCTTGTCTTCCCTGACATTCTAGTTTCTCAGTTGCAGATGTGGAATTACATATTCTCAGGATTCAGAGTAGCAGCCGTGTTAGTCTGTATTCGCAAAAAGAAAAGGAGTACTTGTGGCACCTTAGAGACTAACAAATTTATTAGAGCATAAGCTTTCGTGAGCTACAGCTCACTTCATCGGATGCATTCTCAGGAGAGACTGTGGGTGATCACGTACCCTGAGCTAATAGCCTCTAGAACCAGTCCATCTGAAGCAGGCTTCTGAATACAGGTTCAATCTTCTTCCAACATTTGCCTGCTGAGACCATCATAAAAATGTTGACTATTTGAAATATTATACTAATCTACCCTATCATTCAATATTAGATCAACTTCAAGATCCTGGTTGGTCCTCACCTTCGAAGTCCTTAATGGCCTAAGCAGTATTACAAGAGCCTTCTCTATGCTACAGCTTCCCTAGCAATGGCACCAATTCAGACATTCTTGTGGGGGGGAAAAGAAAGGGAAAATTCCAGTCCCCATTCATCTCAACACCCAGCAGGGATCCCATTCCAGTCCTCACTTCTCCCCTCCTCTTCCCTCCCGTTGGGGCCCTGGGTCTCCGGCGCCAGGGAGTCTCCCACCTCTCTTACCTCTACAGTGCATAAGCCTGGGCTGCCAAGAATCAAGCAATCGGTGGACTCCCCTGCACTCTAGAAACAGACTCCTCGTGCACCTGGTCAGCCCACCATTTGGCTCAACCACACCTCCATCTGGACAGAGGGGTAGCTGGGTCAAATTTTAGTGGCATTGTGCCTGCACCATTGGAGCAGTGCACCAGACCACTCTGGCATTAGCCATACTGATTTAGTAGGGGCCCAATGCCTAAACATGGTCAGGCCACAGCCTCTCCAGCTCTGCGGCCTATGGACCTTTCAGCAAGTATTTTGTGCCAATTTTAGCCTACTTTACTTCAGTTCATGACTGGTCACTTTAAGTATTTACTATTAATTATTCACCCAAAGTCACACAATGTTGTTTGTTTCTGTTTCCTGATTAGAGGATACAAACTTTATAAACCTTTTCTGTTAATAAATTATCCATAACCATTCATAATTATTTGACAGATCTATTGTGCAAATAACCAGTTTTTCAAAATCGCTGTGCAAGCACTTCCAACATATACTCCGAAGTTATTCATAAATGTTAGCATTCCTGATTGCTTTTGCTCTCTGCAAGCTTTTTAGCAAACAAATACACACTCACAAATCAGTGTATAACCAATGCTAATGCTGTGGAACGAGGAAAGGTAGCAGAGAAGGGATTAACTCACAAAAATATTGGTTAATTTTGTGAGAGAGAGAGAGAGAGAGCGCAAGAGCGAGTGAGCCTACACAGAGCTCGTAAATATGCTGCAAACTGCTGTAAAATCTTCATAACCCTATTTAAAAGGGTCACTGTCAACTAGAATTGGTGAAAAATTTATGTTTTGAGGGAAAAGAATTCTAAGCCTTTTTTTTCCCTCCATTTAAAAAAGTTTCAGTGGAAATACAATTTATACATTCTATCCCAGGGCTGGCCAACCTGTGGCTCTGGAGCCACATGTGGCTCTTCAGAAGTTAATATGTGGCTCCTTGTATAGGCACCAACTCTGGGGCTGGAGCTACAAGCACCAACTTTCTAACATGCCGGGGGGTGCTCACTGCTCAACCCCCTGGCTCTGCCACAGGCCCTGCCCCCACTCCACCCCTTCCCGCCCCCTCCCCTGAGCCTGCCATGCCCTCGCTCCCCCCTTTCCCCCAGAGCCTCCTGCATGCTACGAAACGGCTGATCGGGAGATGTGGGGAGGAAGGAGGAGGCATTGATCGGCGTGGCTGCCGGTGGGCAGGAGGCACTGTGAGTGGGAGCTGCTGATGTATTACTGTGGCTCTTTGGCAATGTACATTGGTAAATTCTGGCTCCTTCTCAGGCTCAGGTTGGCCACCCCTATTCTATTCCTTTATCTGTTTTTTCTGTACCCGCTAGATGAACTGTCTCAAGACCAGGTTACAGGTGGTCCAGCCCAGTGGGTGGAGCAGGAGTCAGAACACGAGTCATAGTCTGAATGCCAGAGCCCAGGGTCAAGAGAGGGTCAGACCGAGGAATTGGAGCCAAATGTCAGTACAGAAGTCTGTCCAAATGCCAGAGCTAAACATCAAGGCAGAGGCAGGAATCAGTGCAAAGGGTCAGAACTGGATTACCTGGAGTTGGGGAAGGCAGGAGCAACGGTGGTTCCTGTGCAGGAGCAAGGCTGAGACAGGACTCAAACAAGTTCCAGTGCAGGGATTAGGTGGGAGCAGGACAGAAGCAAGGCAAGCACAGGGAGACAGAATCCACCAGTCTGTGCCTTGAGCAGCCAGAGAGCTACTGCTGGGCTTAAAAACAAGCTTGCTAGCTTCCTCAGGCAATCAGGTGGGGCGGTCTTTTAGCCTGCCTGGCTGATGTGCCCCAGCTTTGCTCATTAGGCCATCAGGTGACTGAGCAGGTTCAGCTACAGGACCTGATTCCTGACACTAATAGCTGAAACACACAAAAGTGGATAAACAGAATGTAACCTGACACTGCCACAGAGACACCCATTACCATGATAAACACCAGAAAAAGCTGGATTTGCTTAGTGTTCCGAGTTTACTGACAGTAGCTCTACTGTTAAGAATTAACTAGGTTTTGTCTCTGACAGGACTTTAGAAATTCTCTGGAGCTGAAACAGTAGATTACTTTTATTTAAAAAAACCCTAAAAGTGAAAAATACTCTTTGAGGGGTCTGAATTGAGGGTATTTTGATCCCTGGCAAGTGTTTCTAGGAAAAGAAATAAATGGTCAAAAAGAACACTTTTGAAATCTTGCTTGGTATGTCTCATTCAATTTTGTACCCCTTTTGCACATAAAGTATACATTGTACCAACTTCTAAGTTCATACAGAAATAAATATTTCCCTCATTTGAACTACGAACTTCCATTTGCAACAAATCTTTTAGCCTTTTTCTTGAAAAATTGGTTTTTCCCCCCCACTTAATTAAAAATAAAAATACCAAAACAAAGTTGAAGTTCAACATGAAGGTGGGAAGGAAGGAAGAAGAGGGAAAAAATGCATTAGACATTTCACTGGCACATGAATGCCTAACAGATATGTAAATCGATGATGTTGAGGTCAGAATTAAGGTTTTGCATCACACCATAATCCTGAGGGCATGTGCATTGTGTTACTTTATATCTGGAAGGTGACAGGGATTTATCTGAATAAAGGTTAAGTGAAAAATGTGGTGTGTGTGTGTGTTAAAGTATGTTACAGAAGAATACCTTAATTGGACATTTCTTTCCTTTTAAAGGTTTGCGTAGGATACTCTTTATTCTTTTCTAGACAAGCTTTTAAGAACATTATCCTTAAAGTAATATTTATCCTTGAAATCATAGTAATAACTCTTAGATAGTCCATGTTTCTTCTTTCTTTAAAAAAAAACAATAATTCCCAGACAAGACTATTTTGACTTGGAATTTCCTTGGATTTTATAAAATATTTAACATTTTTCCTGTGGAGCTTGCAAGTTATGCAGAATGTTCTCTTCTCCCCCATGCTTCCCCTCCATTTTGCTTCCAACCTCATAATCCTCGCTATTTCCCCATTGTCACTCCCTGCATCATTGACAAAGAAATATGCATATTATGTGGATTTATTTGGGAAGTTCTAGGCAGGTAGATGAGCAATCTCTCCTGTCCAGAATAGTCACTTTATCATCCTATATTGTTCTCTCTTCTCCTGATCCCGCAGAGCAGCCCGCCTGCTATTAAATGTGGTTCTCTCAGCCATTGTGGCTGTCTGCATTGGGACTACTTGAGGTAGGTGCTTTCTAAGCCCTATTTGGGCCATGAGTCACAACCAACAGTTAAGAAAGCACACAGCATTCAGCTGTGTGCATTCTGAAGCATGTAAAAGATTCATATGTCATTTAGGAAACCCACAGAGAGCAAGTATATAACATCCAAAAGCTCAAAACTGGTCTAGGGCTCCAGTTCTCACCAAAACCAGCAAACCAAAATGAATTGGAAGTTTTTACCACAAACCATTTGAGTTGTGATGAGCCAATGTCCAAGAGGAAAGAGCAGATTTTGAAACCTCAAACATCCCAAATACTTTGTCCAGTTTGCTCAATCTTTCCATTTTGTTGTTACCATTTTGCAGGCCCAATATATAAAGATACAAAATTTAAAAAATATGAAATTTTGTATTAGGAGAGGACTTTTTAAGCTGATCTGCTTAAACATGCTTGGGTCCTCAAATTTGATGAGCAGTGATAATTGTACTCTAGAATTCTAAATTGAAATGAACTATTAAAAACTGCATGAGAAATTTACAAAAAAAAAAACAAAACCAAACGTTTCCCCCCAGTTTTATATAGTCCTACTGCACAAGGTGTCAGACTACTGAGGGAGAATTAATGCCATTCATAAAAGTCTGAATTTCTACACTTTCTACTTTTTTTCCCCCAAACCTTTTCACCTTAGCTTAACCTTTCAAATATAACTTTTGAATTATTATTGCAACATTCTAAAGAAGGCTTTTCAGAAGTATTTACAAACTTAACTGTGCATTCATTTTTTTGGTCTGAGAGTTGTTCCTTACATTCTCTGCTATACTTCATTATTCATATGGAAACTATTACCTTTAGACTCTCATAATATAGGGCCTGATTATGTAAATACTGATAACTGCTCATCACTGTACACAGTCTCACTGAATTAAATAAGACTGCTCAGGGCAGTATGCACTACGCTAGTTAGTGTTTGTGACATCAAGCCCCAATTCTACACTGGTGTTGCCAGGTTCTATTTTCAGACATGTTCACACCATAAATTGTAGGTTTACATGGGAAAAAAATATATACTGATGAAGCAGAAATAATCTTATGTTGGTAGAAAGAATGAGCTCAGGTGTGAGCAATACAATACAGTGCAATATGGAAACTAAGGGTGACTGTTTGACATTTAATATTCCAAGATGTCTAAACAACCACAATAAATTTACAAATGTAGACATGCCACACTGTTAAATTTCATTTCACGCTCAGTAAGCAAACATTATCAAACTATAAGCATTGTCATCTTTTGTCTTTTTAGCTAGAAATCTTGTAGCCAATAAAGGTTCGACCTTGAAATATTTCACAGATGGATGAGTTGGCTTGGGTTTGCTAGTCACTCTGTTATGAAATTTACAGACCAGGACAATTAGGTCACTATTTACTGTTGTAATTTCTGGCAGGTGACTATAGGCCACATTTTAGAATACTGTCACTGGAATACAGCAGCAAAATGTCAGAAAATTAGTGTATATTAATTCTGATAAAGAAATCCTGATAGAGATTTAGAATGTGAAAATCATGTTCTTTGTATATAATATTCTTAGCAATACTTTTAGAGGTTTCTATTTTATAATAGATTTCTTTGCGGGGTTTCTAATAATTTCACAAAACTACAAGAATATCTTATTAAACTATGGAAAAATATATGGTTGTGTGGGAAAGGATGATTAATTATATGACAGGCTGACATAAGACACTGTTCATCCATTTTTTGCATGGACTGCACCTACTCATCAAAAAGAAAAATTACAAGTCTTATTTGCCCAAGGGATTATTTATGGTTTTCGGATACTGCCACTCCATTTGAAACACAGCACTGAATCAGCTAAGTAAATTAAACAAGCAAACATACAAGTATTAATATGTGCCAACTCTCGTGATCTATATATCTTATATATTAGGAGAGCTATATATTCATTGTCAACGGTATAAGCTGCAATACATTTTCAATGGTATAAGCTGCAATACTTAAGGCTGCAGCATATTTCAGTATCACTTCAATTTCCACCCTATAGTAAATACACAATCACATTTTAAAGAGAATAAATATTCAGTTCACTCTATTAGTATTAAGTCTTCAATCTAAGTATTAAGACTGATTTAATATGAATTGAAAAACTGTGAAAAATAACTTAAGATTCAAAATAAGTGGCAAAATACTGCACCTGGACAGTTTTAAAATATGCACTGTACACGTTTTAAAATTAAAAAGGTAACAAAAAGTAAATTAAAAGATAATTAAAAATCTTCATTGTTACCTTTTAGACAAGTGTATTAGTCTCCCCAGTGTCTGCATGCTGGCCCCAATCCACCAAAAACTTACGCACATGCTTCATACACATGCACTCAGTGGAGTTCCCCAAGGGTCGGTCCTGGGGCCGGTTTTCTTCAATATCTTCTTTAATGATCTGGAGGATGGCGTGGATTGCACCCTCAGCAAGTTCGCAGATGACACTAAACTGGGAAGAGTGGTAGATACTCTGGAGGGTAGGATAGGATACAGAGGGACCTAGACAAATTAAAGGATTGGGCCAAAAGAAATCTGATGAGGTTCAACAAGGACAAGTCCTGCACTTAGGACAGAAGAATCCCATGCAATGCTACAGGCTGGGGACCAACTAGCTAAGCAGCAGTTCTGCAGAAAAGGACCTAGGGGTGGTGGACGAGAAGCTAAATATGAGTTAACAGTGTGCCCTTCTTGCCAAGAAGGCTAACAGCATTTTGGGTTGTATAAGTAGGAGCATTGCCAGCAGATCGAGGGACATGATCATTCCCCTCTATTCGGCATTGGTGAGGCCTCATCTAGAGTACTGTGTCCAGTTTTGGGCCCCACACTACAAGGAGGATGTGAAAAAATTGGAAAGAGTCCAGCGGAGGGCAACAAAAATTATTAGGGGGCTGGAACACATGACTTATGAGGAGAGGCTGAAGGAACTGGGATTATTTAGTCTGCAGAAGAGAAGAATGAGGGGGGGATTTGATAGCTGCTTTTAACTACCGGAAAGGGGGTTCCAAAAAGGATGGATCTAGACTGTTCTCTGTTGTACCAGATGATAGAACAAGGAGTAATGGTCTCAAGTTGCAATGAGGGAGGTTTAGGTTGGATATTAGGAAAAAAATTTTCACTAGGAGGGTGGTGAAGCACCACTGGAATGGATTACCGAAGGAAGTGGTGGAATCTCCTTCCTTTGAGGTTTTTGAGGTCAGGCTTGACAAAGCTCTGGCTGGGATGATTTAATTGGGGATTAGGTCCTGCTTTGAGCAAGGGGTTGGACTAGATGACCTCCTGAGGTCCCTTCCAAACCTGATATTCTATGATTCATTTCACACAGTGTGTTGTTACATTGAAGTCACTGGAAATATTTGGACTGCATAAAGTGAAGCATGTGCTTAAATCCACACAGGATTGGGAACACTGTTCTCTCCCCCATCCTTCCCTTTCCCATCTTTATGTTTTATGTCTCTTGTTATTCTTATCTAAATTAGGACCTAACGCTGGTGTGCTGATGCCACTACCTATCATGCTGGCAATACTGGGGGCTCTGGGCTGGGGCAGGGGGTTGAGGTGCGGGATCTGGGCTGTGGATGTGGGCTCTGGGGTGAAGCCAGGGATGAGGGATTTGGGGGTGCAGAAAAGGGCTCAGGGCTGGAGTGCAGAAAGGGGTGTAGAGGGGGGTGGGCTATGGGAGGAAGTTTGGGTGGGGGCTTTGGGCTGAGGCAGAAAGTTAGGGTGCAAGGCGGAGATGAGGACCTCGGCTGGCAGTGCGGGCTATAGGGTGGGGCTGAGGATGAGGCGTTTGGAGTGCAGAAGCTGGCTTAACACTGGGGCAGTGGGTTGGGTGCAGGAGGGAGTTTGGCTGCGGGAGAGGGCTCAGGGCTGGGGCAGGGGGTTGGGGGTGTGGGTTCTGGGAGGAAGTATGGGTACAGGAGGGGTCTCGGGCAACTTTAGCCTACCGAAGTCAATAGAAAGATTTACATGGACTTCAATGAGATTAAGTGGGTTACATAATAATCTTTTTTTGGACAAACTTTTAAGCTCCAGAGAGCTCTTTTTCAGGTCTGTTCTTCAGGATCTGAAGAAAAGCTCTGTATAACTCAAACGCTTGTCTCTTTCACTAACAGAAATTTGTCCAATAAAAGATAATTACCTCACCCACCTTGTCTCTCTAACATCCTGGGACCAACACACCTACAACACCACTTCAGTGGACTTCAATGAGCTCAATCAGATCCTGAGTTCTGAATTCAGGATTGTGTGGTTCCCCTGCAACATTTTAATGATTTCAAAAATAGTAGTGCAGGGTGGCGCAGGGGAAAATCCCTAGCATGTTTATTGTGTTTGCAATTCCAGCTCTTCCAAGGGAAACGTGGAATCTTGATGTTGAGACTTCTGACTGCTAAAAGCTGGGACCGGACGACAGGGAATGGATCACTCGATAAATGCCCTGTTCTGTTTGCTTCCTCTGAAGCATCTGGCACCAGTCACTGTCAGAAGACAGAATGCTGGGCAAGATGGACCATTGGTCCCACCCAGTATGGCCATTCTTTTGTTTCTATGACATGGCAGGTAAATGAAAGAGAAATCTTAAGACAGTTGGAGGAAAACTGCCACTTTGTGGTTCTGACTTTAAGATTCAACTATTTTGTAATACAATGAATATGTATTACAGCACTGATGAGTGTCAAGATGCCATTTTTGCAACAAAAACATTTTGGAATGAAAATAGTTCTGTCACTAATCATGGAGGAGGACAGACCATCTGTTTTTGGAAAAGTATGCTCCGTTCCTTAATATTATGTATGCTGATTAGGTTAAAAAAAAACCCTTAAATTGTATATTAGTGAATGTATAAATGATTCATGGGCAGTCTTGTCTTTTATTTTGCAAAGCATATTAAGAAATGTCTTGAGGGAGAGAATTATGAGTCATATTTAAGTGCATCAAATAAGGATTTAAATTAGATTTAATATGACAGTTAATTTATGTCAATGCAGACCATCTTCTCAGAGACCCTTCTGGTGCCCCACACACACACAAGAGAAGAAAGGAACACACCAATACTGCATACCAACCAGCAGATGGTTGTTGCCAATTTTATTGTGAGGCTCATGGTCGTTGCTTTATTTCTTAAAGACCCAATTCAGAGTCAAATGAGTAAATGAGAATCTGAGCTTTTAAGTTTCTAGCCCTCCTGATTGCACAGAAAAGCTTGAAAATGTGACTTGAGCATATTCTATAGGCTCAGAAACCAGAAGACAAAAAGAGCCCTATTTTTTCTTTTAATCTCCTGGTTTTTAAGACCAATCTCATGTTTTTTGGTGCCTACGTCATGATTTTTGAACTCTCTGACTTAACAATCAAGAGGTGACTGGTTTAGGTTTAAACTTCTATAATCCCAATGCAACGAGAAGCAAATCTTTGGATCAGGATGCCTTTTTAAAAGAACGATTTTAGCCAGCCCTCCCCTGGCCCCAAACCACCTCCAGGAGGGACCTACAGCAATTGGGGGAGAGGCTCCCCTCCCCCCCAGCCGAGGTGCTGCTGCAGGGAGTCCTCTCTCCCCACTGTAACCCCCGGGCAGCCTGCACCTCAAACCCCTCATCCCCAGCCCTACCCCAGAGCCCGCAGAACCCTCTGCCTCAACCCTGAGACCTCCTCCCACACTCCCATCCCTTCGGCCCCACCCCCACCACATTAATTTTGTTATGTGCAATAATATGAAAGTGATGTGTGACACATCACTTCCATATTGGTGTACATAACAAAATTCATTCCGCACATGCAGGGGAAAAATTAGAGGGAACACTGACCCAATATACAGGTAGACCTAAACCTGATTGAGAGGGTAGTTGGGTACCTTTCTTTTGTAACTTTGTAAGGGCTTGTCACAATCTAGGCCTCAGAAAGTAAATTTAATGATCTCTCTCGTGTGTGTGTGTGTGTGTGTGTGTGTGTGTGTGTCCCCGTCCCCTACAGGTCTATATATGTAGGTGGGTAGGGAATGTTTATTTAGTAGTAGCACTCCACTTAATGGTTACTCACCGGTGGAAGACCTCAATTGTAAGTTTCACCAGACTGTTAGCAAGTTAACTTCTGAGGAATAATCTATCAAGTGAGACGCAAATACCCATCTGCTGTGTTTTTCAACATAACATTTTTAAGTGGCAGCACATCAGTGCTCAAGGGAGGTTCTTTGATGAAAGACACTATGTTTATGTCTATGTACGTTTACTTAAAAATGGAATGCAAAACAATGTTCAAATAATGTTAACTGTCTGATTTCAAAGGAAGAGACTGAATAGCCAAAGCAGAGTTTGACCCTCTTCTAAACTCATGCAGATGTATTTTTTAAAAGGCACATCAATATGCATTAAGGATAGAGAGCTGTACTTAATTTTGCATCTTTCAATTATGATTAGTATAATTCAGACTCTTACATTAGTTATAATGAGACTCAAAACCAAGGCCTAGACCACTTATGATTATAAAAGTCCATGGCACTTTTGTACAAGACAGGTTGCTAATCATGGTGTCTTGGCCAAAAATCCAATTCATTGTGGGAAATTACATTATATTTTTGCTAAATAAAAGCTTTCTATTGTTTCAATTGGAGAAGTTATTCTTCATCTTCCTTCCTGGGTTAAAAAATTGTGTCTGCAACTGGTAACTGGTGCACAATAGCTGCAACGTTTCACCCTAGAGGGTTCTGCACTTCATTGGTGAACAAATAATCCCTTTATACAGAGTCCATGAAGAGCTTGGTGATACTACAAGATGAAAGCACTGAAGAGCTCTTCAAGACAGACAACGTGCCTTCCTCTTTATTTGTACCGTGTCTAGCACATGGTGGACATAATGCCATAATAAGGAAGTGTAGGTTATTATATACTTAAATTTTTTCTGTATTACTGGTAATTTTAAAAATTGGTTTTTCATGAAAGGTTATTCAAGCACATGCTAGTATTTACTCAAGAGAACAGCAAGGTCATCTGGTAAACAAATATCGTACAATTTCCTATAAACATGCACAGAACGGGTAAATGACTGAGCACCTTCAATTCTAATGATTGGTTTACATTTTTTTATTTAACTTTTATATTGCTGTAGTGCCTAAAGACCAAACAGGTAAGAGGCTCTATTGTACTCTCCGATATACAAAGATACAGTAAATGATTTTGAAGTATAGCTTCAAAATGGAAAGATCTAGATATTAAACAGGGGGGGGGAAATAACTGAGAATAAAACGATTCCAAATATCAGGGAACCCATGGTCACAGGCTCTATGATACAGTGTTTAATACATGATCACAGAGTATTTTTTCCACAGGACCCAAGCCTCATTCAGTCATAGAATCATAGAAGATTAGGGTTGGAAGACACCTCAGGAGGTCATCTAGTCCAATCCCCTGCTCAAAGCAGGACCAACCCCAACTAAATCATCTCAGCCAGGGCTTTGTCAAGACAGGCCTTAAAAACCTCCACAGATGGAGATTCCATCATCTCCCTATGTAACCCATTCCAGTGCTTTCCCACCCTCCTAGTGAATTAGTGTTTCCTAATATCCAACCTAAACCTCCCCCACTGCAACTTGAGACCATTACTCCTTGTTCTGTCATCTGCCAGCACGGAAAACAGCTGAGCTCCATCCTCTTTGGAACCCCCCTTCAGTTAGTTGAAGGCTTCTATCAAATCCCCCCTTACTCTTCTCTTCTGCAGACTAAATAAGCCCAATTCCCTCTCCTCATAAGTCATGTGCCCCAGCCCCCTAATCATTTTCATTTCCTTCCACTGGACTCTCTCCAATTTGTCCACATCCTTTCTGTAGTAGGGGGCCCAAAACTGGACGCAATAATCCAAATGTGGCCTCACCAGTGCCAAACAGAGGGGAATAAACATTTCCCTTGATCTGCTGGAAATGCTCCTACTAATGCAGCCCAATATGCTGTTAGCCTTCTTGGCAACAAGGGCACACTGCTGACTCTCATCCAGCTTCTCCTCCACTGTAATCCCCAGGTCCTTTTCTGCAGAACTGCTTCTTAGCCAGTCGGTCCCCAGCCTGTAGCATTGCATGGGATTCTTCTGTCCTAAGTGCAGGACTCTGCGCTTGTCCTTGTTGAACCTCATCAGATTTCTTTTAGCCCAATCCTCCAATTTGATTAAGTCACTCTGCACCCTAACCCTACCCTCCAGCATATCCACCTCTCACCTCAGCTTAGAGTCATCCATGAACTTACTGAGGGTGCAAATCCATCCTATCATCCAGATCATTAATGAAGATGCTGAACAAAAATGGCCACAGGACAGACCCTTAGGCACTCTGCTTGATTCCAGCTGCCAACTAGACGTCAAGCCATTGATCACTACCTATTGAACCCGACGATTTAGCCAGCTCTCTCTCCACCTTATAGTCTATTCATACAATCCATACTTTTTTAACTTGCTGGTAAGAATACTGTGGGAGACCGCATCAAAAGCTTTGCTAAAATCAGGGTATATCACATCCACCACTTTCCCCATATCCACAGAGCCAGTTATCTCATCATAGAAGGCAATCAGGTTGGTCAGACATGACTGGCCCTTAGTGAATCCATGTTGACTGTTCCTGATCACTTTTCTCTCTTCCAAGTGCTTCAAATGGATTCCTTGAGGACCTGCTCCATGATTTTTCCAGGGACTGAGGTGAGGCTGATTGTTCCCCGGGTTCTCCTTCTTCCCTTTTTTAAAGATGGGCACTATATTTGCCTTTTTCCAATCATCTGGGACCTCCCTATATTGCCATGAGTTTTCAAAGACAATGGCCAGTGGCTCTGCAAATCACATCAGCAAACTCCCTCAACACCCTTGGATGCATTAGATCCGGTCCCATGGACTTTTGCATGTCCAGCTTTTCTAAATAGTCCTTAACCTGGTCTTTCACCACTGAGGCCTTCTCACCTCCTCCCCATACTGTGCTGCCCAGTGCAGCAGTCTGGGAGCTGACCTTGTCCGTGAAGACCGAGCCAAAAAAAAAAACAAAACATTGAGTACTTCAGCTTTTTCCACATTATCTGTCACTAAGTTGCCTCTTCCATTCAGTAAGGGTCCTACACTTTCCCTGACCTTCTTGTTGCTAATATACCTGTAGAAACCCTTCTTGTTACCCTTCACATCCGTTGCTAGCTGCAACTCCAATTGTGCTTTGGCCTTCCTGATTACACCCCTTCATTCTAGAGCAATATTTTTATACTCCTGCTCATCAGTTCCCGGGGGAGTCAAAGTCTGCTTTTCTGAAGTCCAGAGTCCGTATTCTACTGCTCTCCTTTCCTCTTTTTGTCAGGATCCTGAACTTGACCATCAGGATCACTGCTACCCAGGTTGCCACCCACTTCTACTTCCCCTACCAATTCTCTTTCCTGTTTGTGAGCAGCCGGTCAAGAGGACCACAGCCCCTAGTTGATTCTTCCAGCACAGTGTACAGGATAAACCTGATCTCAGGATGTGAAGGATACTTGTCTGTGGGTTCCCTGCTTCATTTGTTGCAGAAGTTGGAAGGTGTGTAGTAAATGAGGCAGCATATGGTAGGAAGAAAAGGATGGGCTCATGGTTCACGCAGTTGATTTGCTGCCCTGGGGAATTGAATTCTTCCCCACCTCTGTCAAATATGATGCTAGACAAGTCACTTAACCTAAACTTTTCACAAGTGGTCATTAAATGTGTTCTCTTCAGTTTCTGAGTGCTCAACTTGGGATCCTGGAGGTTCCTGATTTGTGATCACATAATTAAAGCCTGTATCATAATGCATACCCACAAGATGGTCAAATTATGGTTGCAAAAGCAACCTTAATTCAGTTATTTGTTAACTTCTGAGCGCTTGACTTTGAAACCAACAATGTTCTTTTAACAATGTGTGTGAGAGATTTTATATTTATGTTGATATTGCATCCAGTTCTACAAGGAACACAGTTTTCCTTCCAACTTCATCTTCCCATTAAACATTTCCTTTCAATGGTAAAACCTGTGCGCCAGCTTTGGAGCAGCAAGAGATGGTGATGAAAATGGGGGTGGACAGACCCTGCGGCTGGATTTCCAGCTCCTGAAATAGTGGCATTGTAGTGAAGTAAAAGAAATTACCTTGCTTCACCCAGTGCCCCCCCTCATTCTTCATGCTCTTCAGTTTAACTTTTTAAGTCAACTTCCCCATCCATTATGGCCACTAATTTGCAAGTCACTGCCAACCAATAAAGACTCGAACAAAAAAATGGTGTAACTCAAACCAATTGCTTTTGGGGTCACAAAGAAAAGTGTGCACAGGAGAAGTGGATTTACTCATACTTGAATTTTTTAAGTTCGTGATCTGAGCAAGCATTTTTTGAGGATTATAGTAGAGGTTATGGTAGAGGTTAGCTGCTATTATTAGTTTGATTGTTTGTGTTTTGTAATTTATAGTCAAATATATATAGTTTTAGAGTACTAGAAAACTTTATATTATATATACACACACACACACTTTATTTTTTTTTAATAAATATATATATAGTTTTAGAGTACTAGAATTGTTTACTTTTATAAACAAAGAAAAAATTAACAAAAAATACTATGATGGAAAAATATTTACAATCCCATTGTGTACCCAACTTGGCAAGCTTCACAAGGCCTAGCAGTACTTCAGATTAATTGGGACTACTATTAGATAGAAGTGAACCACTCAGATGCTTCATTCATATAGTTTAATCACAATGTGACAGGTGGAATTTATTACTGTAATTACTGATGACTCAGGCTGAGTCTGTCATGGAGGTCACGGATTCTGTGACCTCCATGACTTCAGCAACCTAGTGCCGACTTCGGGGCTGCCTGAGCCAGGTAGCCCTGGGTCAACAGCAGCAGTTTGGGTGTGTGAAAGGGGACATGGGACAGGGAGGCGCTTACCTTGGGGTGGGGGGGCTCCTCAGCTCCCACTGGCACGGGAGCTCCTAGGTGGCAGAGGAGCCGGGGGCTCTGGTTATGCAGCTCCTAGGTGATGGAGGGGCCAGGGGCTCTGCACACTGCCCATACCTGCAGGATCCACCCCACAACTCCCATTGGATGGGATTCCCGGCCAACAAGAGCTGTGCAGCTGATGCTTGTGGCCCCTCCAAAGCCTAGGAACTGCAGGGACTCGCAGAGCCAGGAAGGGAGCCCCTGCCAGCCCCGCAACCCTCCCCCCCCAGCACCAGCAGGGGTCCCAGGCTGCGCGCCGCTGCCTGCCCCATCCCCATCCCCAGTGGGGTCCCAGGCCACCTCCCCCAACACCTGTGGGGTCACCAGACTGCACTCCCCCAGAGCACCTGTGGGCCCCCACCCAAGTTTTAGTTAGGGGTATATAGTAAAAGTCCTGAACTGGTCACGGGCCATGAATTTTTATTTACCGCCCATGACCTGTCCATGACTTTTACTAAAAATACCCGAGACTAAAAAGGTAGCCTTACTGATGACCAATTTGGGCAATGGAGTGCCATTTCAGCATCCCAGCAAAACTAACTGGGTTCTAAACCAGCATGGATGATTGAATTTCTTACATTGTCTCAGCCATAAGATTTCTAGCATAAAGTCTGAGATATCTGAATGTTCCATGTAGAAACCGAACATGTTTCTTTCTCATTACATCTTAAGACCTATTCTGTGTCTTGTCATGGTATATAGCATCCCATTCCTTGCAAAAGGACCTTGCTATGTTCCTCATTCATAGGGCCCTACCAAATTCATGGCAATGAAAAACACACCACACACCAGGAAATGTGGTCCCCCCCATGAAATCTGGTCTTGTGTGTACTTTTACCCTATACTATACTGATTTAATGGGGGAGACCAGAGTTTCTCATATTGGGGATCCTGACCCAAAAAGGAGTTTCAGGGGGTCACAAGGTTATTTTAGGGGGATCGCGATATTGCCACCCTTTCTTCTGTGCTGCCTTCAGAGCTGAGCGGCCAGAGAGCAGTGGCTATTGGCCAGGATCCCAGCTCTGAAGGCAGCACCCCACCAGCAGCAGCGCAGAAGTAAGGGTGGCAATACCATACCAGGCCATCCTTACCTCTGCACTGCTGCTGACCATGGCTCTGCCTTCAGAACTGGACTCCTGGCCAGCAGTCACCGCTCTCCAGCTGCCCAGCTCTGAAGGCAGCGCCACCACCTGCAGCAGCACAGAAGTAAGGGTAGCAGTACCACAACCCACACAAACAGTAATCTTGTGCCCCCTCCACCCAAACTCCTTTTTGGGTCAGGACTTTATATAATTACAACACCGTGACATTTCAGATTTAAATAACTGAAATTATGAAATTTACAATTTTTAAAATCCTATGACCGTGAAATGACCAAAATGGACCATGAATTTGGTAGGGCCCTACTCATTAATTTCGGAAACAGAAGAATCACACCTGTTTCAGGTAACATCTTTGTACATTGTACATCATAAATTAGTGCTTTTCTACATCTTTATGAATTTACACACATTTGCTACTTTTAGAGCTCATGTGGCTCCCAAACAGAATATTTCAAAGGCTCATCAGTTACAGTAATGCATCCGATGAAGTGAGCTGTAGCTCACGAAAGCTTATGCTCTAATAAATTTGTTAGTCTCTAAGGTGCCACGGGTACTCCTTTTCTTTTTGCGAATACAGACTAACACGGCTGCTACTCTGAAACCAGTGGTCAAATAGTTGCTAAACTATACACAAAATTTAATTCCTCCTATGTATCCAGACACAATGTTCTGTACCTTCCAGAGTGAACTAGAAAAAAAAAATCTATTTCTTTGTCCCTTATGCAGTGTTGTTGTTTCAGTGTTGGCCCCAGGATATTAGAGAGAGAAGGTGGGTGAGGTAATATTTTTTATTGGACCAGCTTCTGCTGGAGAGAGAGAGAGAGAGAGAGAGAGAGAGAGACAGAGACAGAGACAGACAAGCTTTCAAGCTTACACAGAGCTTGTCTCTCTCATCAACAGAAGCTGGTCCAATAAAAGATATTACTTCCCCCACCATGACTCTCTACTGTGGACTAAAGACAAGAATAAAACATGTTTTGCTTTATGTATGCCCCATCTGTTCAGATAATAAACCATTTTAGGTTTCAACTGTTTTAGGGTTTACAAAAATTAAGTATTCTGAAAAAAACCACAGTGCTGTTTAGACTTACCCCTCTTCAGAGTCAATTCCAAAACTATTTACTAGTTAAGCCCTAATTCTGTTATTAGCTATGTCCTTTCCAGTAGGGCTACATAAGAAAAATTCAGAATAAGCCTCTAGAAATTATTTTTCACCAAGGATTTGCATCAGTGTTTTGTTTTATTGCATACTTATAATAAACAGATGTTTATATGTTTAAAAAAACCCTCATTACTTTAAACAAAAAGCCATTTTGGGGCAGTGAGGTGAGAGTCTAAGAAAAAACTAAATCCTGTGTAACGGAGGTCATTCTTTGATAAAGTAACATTTTTCGTACTTCTTTATTCTAGTTGAATCTTTGGAACTCACAAGCACTTGGCTAGCAGAAAAAGCTGTGAATTTCACCGACTTGTCGTTAGTTCCATTTATACTCCTTTTACACAACAGCTGCACTGAAGGAATATAGTATGCAATACCCAAAACCCATTTAAAATTCTTACCAAAGGATCAATGACTAGTCCTCACTAAAGAGGGAGGAAGAATGGCTACACTGGACAGGAGGATTTACACTACTAGCTTCTCAGATATAACTATATTAAATGAGTACGTCTGAAGAATTGTTCCCCTGATCCCCATGAATAACAGCAAGTAGGATTGTGTACCCCTGTACGCTGTCCCCTTTTACTGTCTAAAGTCTTAGTTCCCATTCGAAAGTGAGGTTGTGAACCCTATATGCTGCCCCAGTTTACTAGTTGTCAGAAAGCCTAGTTCCCACTGGAAGAAGCATCTAGTAATGGCATATACAATGAAAAGCATGGAGGGAACTAATCAGTCTTCTATATTAAGCTCCTGTTTTCTACTGAGGGAATGGCTGGTGGATATATTTTATCACCAGATGTTATACAAAGACCTCTTTCCTCATATTTGGATGTAGTTTTGAATGCCCAAAACTGTAGCAGCCCTTTCTTATGATAAACCTAAAAATAGTCTCTGCTGAACCTCCTTACAGCCAGGAAATGGATTATTTACATTGAGGACCAGATGCTTTACCCTCACTTATTTAAAGAAATTGGTGATAATGTTAATAACATTTTTAAGTAATTCACCTGACTAAGCATGAAGCAATCTGGAGCCCATCTGTATGTATTCTTACTCATGTGAATAGCCCTCCTGGAAACAGTAACCCAATGTGACTGGTTTCAATAGGAGTTATATAAGTAGTGACTGCAGGATCAGGCCCTTACTCTTTACGTTTCGATACCAAAAAGTTTAATAATCAGTTTGCAACGCTACTTGTGTAAAAATCAGAGAAGAAAGAAAAAGTTTAAACTTTATGATGGTATGAGCAAACCTATTACAGGTTTCCATTTTGGTTGTACAGTTCTCCACAATGGATGAGTAGATGTTAACAAACTAGACATACATAGCATGTATAGATTTTTAATCGTTATAAAGATTAAGTGTCCCTTCAAAAAGGAAAAGATATTCCATCTCCCCCCAACTACGCTCCTAAAAAACAACAACCCCCCCAAAAAACCAACCAACCAACCTTTGGCAATCAAATCATACATTAAAAGACATCTTTAATTGAAGTCAACATAGGTATAAAAATCTAATTGTTATGTAAGCAGAAAACAAAACTAATAAAATATCCATATTTTCCAAGAGAAGATGAGGACCAAAACTATTACAATTGAACCGCAGAGTTAAGAACACCATGGGAATGGAGATTGTTCGCAACTCTGAAACGTTTCTAACTCAGCCCTGGTCTACACTAAGAGTTGAGGTCGAATTTAGCAGCATTAAATCGATTTAACCCTGCCCCGTCCACACAACGAAGCCCCCCTTTAAAAAAAAAAAAACTTAAATGGGTCTTAAAATTGATTTCTTTACTCCACCCCCGATAAGGGGATTAGCACTGAAGTTGGCTTTGCAAGATTAAATTTGGGGTACTGTGGACACAATTAGACAGTATTTGCCACCGGGAACTGTCCCAGAGTGCTCCATTGTGACCACTCTGGACAGCACTCTCAACTCAGATGCACTGGCCAGGTAGACAGGAAAAGGCCCGTCCCTTCTAACTGCCCTGGTGTCTGGCTGCGCGTAACCAGCTGCCAGGCGACTTGCTTCAACCTCCCACACCGCCATAAACATCTACCCCTTACTCTCTCAGATATTGTGAAGCGCACAGCAAGCAGTAATAACAATGGGAATATTGGTTTCACTGAGGTCTGAGCAAGTCTGTAAACTGCACCAGCGCGCTTTTAAACATCCAAATGCACATTCTACCACCATTCTGCACTTGCTCAGCCTGTAGTTGAACAGCTCCTGACTACTGTCCAGGCTGCCTGCGAATGGCTTCATGAGCCATGGCATTAAGGGGTAGGCTGGTTTCCCAAGGATAACTATAGGCATTTCAACATCCCCAATGGTTATTTTCTGATCTGGGAATAAAGTCCCTTCCTGCAGCTTTTGAAACAGACCAGAGTTCCTGAAGATGCAAGCATCATGTATCTTTCCCGGCCATCCCACACTGATGCTGGTGAAACGTCCCTTGTGATCCACCAGTGCTTGCAGCACTATTGAAAAGTACCCTTTGCAGTTTATGTACTCGCCGGCTTGGTGGTCCGGTGCCAAGATAAGGATATGGGTTCCGTCTATGGCCCCACCACAGTTAGGGAATCCCATTGCAGCAAAGCCATCCACTATGACCTGTACATTTCCCAGGGTCACTACCCTTGATAACAGAAGATCTTTGACTGCGTTGACTACTTGCATCACAGCAGCCCCCACAGTAGATTTGCCCACTCCAAATTGACTCTCGACTGACTGGTAGCTGTCTGGTGTTGCAAGCTTCCACAGGACTATTGCCACTCGCTTCTCAACTGTGAGGGCTGCTCTCATCTTGGTATTCTGGCACTTCAGGGCAGGGGAAAGCAAGTCACAAAGTTCCATGAAAGTGCCCTTACACACGCGAAAGTTTTGCAGCCACTGGGAATTGTCCTACACCTGCAACACTATGCGGTCTCATGAGTCTGTGCTTGTTTCCCAGGCCCAGAATTGGCATTCCACGGCATGAACCTGCCCCATTAGCACAATGATGCCCACGTTGGCAGGGCCCGTGCTTTGAGAGAAGTCTGTGTCCATGTCCACATCACCGTGCTGACGTCGTCTACTCGCCCAGTTTCGCTTTGGCAGGTTCTGGTGCTGCATATACTGCTGGATAACGCGCGTGGTGTTTAATGTGCTCCTAATTGCCAAAGTGATCTGAGCGGGCTCCATGCTTGCCATAGATGGCGTCTGCATGGAAAAAAAGTGAGGAACGATTGTCTGTCATTGCTCTGACGGAGGGAGGGGCGACTGACGACATGGCTTACAGGTTTGTCTTACAGGGAATTAAAATCAACAAAGGGGGTGGCTTTACATCAAGGAGAAACAAAAAAATGTCACACAGAATGGTCCCTTCAAGGATTGAACTCAAAACCCTGGGTTTAGCAGGCCAATGCTCAATCCACTGAGCTATCCCTCCCCCAGCATTCCAGGCAGGACTGAATCTCCATTAAAAACTTTTCAAGGTGCCCCTGACAGACCTCACCGAAACAATTGTCGGCCGTTGATTTCACAGAGGGAGGAAGGGGGGATCAAATGAATACAAAACAAATCTGGTCTATTTCTTGTTTTGATCCACTCCATCTATCTTTTACATCTTTGGCTAGCAGCAGACAGTGCAGTAGGACTGCTAGCCATCCTCATCTCCTGGCTGCTTGCCAGAAGACAGTGCAATAGGACTGCCGGCAGGACTAAAGAGAATGACCTGGTCAAGTCACTCCTATTTCAGTCCCTGTGCCCATGTCTGCCCAGGCGCTCCTGACCGACCTTACCGAGGCGGCCAAGAGCACCTAAGACATGATGACGATGGTTATCAGGCCAATTGCACTGTCTGCTGCCACAAGGCAATGGGTTGCTGCTGCTGTGTAGCAATGCAGTACCACGTCTGCCAGCACCTAGGAGATGTAGGGAGACAGTAAGCTGAGCGGGCTGCACGCTTGCCATGGTATGGTGTCTGCACAGATAACCCAGGAAAAAAGGCGTGAAATGATTGTCTGCCGTTGCTTTCACAGAGGGAGGGAGGGAGGGAGAACCTGATGACATGTACCCAGAACCACCACGACAATGTTTTTGCCCCATTAGGCATTGGGATCTCAACCCAGAATTCCAATGGGCGGCGGAGACTGCGGGAACTGTGGGATAGCTATCCACAGTGCAATGCTTCGTAAGTCAATGCTAGCCTCCGTTCTCTGCCAGCACTCCGCCGAGTTAATGCACTTTGAGCATTTTGTGTGGGGACACACACAATCGACTATATAAAAACGATTTATAAAAACCGAGGTCTATAAATTCGACCTAATTTCGTAGTGTAGACAGACCCTCTGAACAAAACATTATGGTTGTTCCTTCAAAAGTTTACAACTGAATATTGACTTTATTCAGCTTTGAAACTTTAGTATGCTGCTTTTAACCATCTTCCTTTAAATGAAACACAGAAAGAGTTTCCTTACCTTGTCAGGGTTCAGAGTAGTAGCCGTGTTAGTCTGTATCCACAAAAAGAACAGGAGTACTTGTGGCACCTTAGAGACTAACAAATTTGTTAGTCTCTAAGGTGCCACAAGTACTCCTGTTCTTCTTATCTTGTCAAATCTTTTTTAAAAGCTTTCACTTTATTTTTGTAGTAGTTTACATTTAACAGTACTGTACTGTATTTGCTTTTTTTTATTATTATTATTTTTTTGGTCTCTGCTGCTGCCTGATTGCATACTTCTGGTCCCAAATGATGTGTGTGGTTGATCAGTCAGTCAAGATTCTACTGTCTTTAAACAATAAATGTTCCTATTACAGCTTCCAAATTTCAATCCAAATATTTTTTTAAAAAAACTATTGTAGATAGTTATGTCTCCTTTATCTATTGATTACATCAAATTGTATTGATTTCAGCCATGTAAAACATGCAAGTATATTCTCAAACTCAGAATAAGGCTGATAAACAGCCTAAGCCTCAGTTCTGCAAAAACTTAAGGACTGGCTTAAATTTAAGCAAGTGAGCAGTCCCAACGAATGCAAGTTAACTTAAACAAATATACAAGTCTTTGCAAGGTCAGGGCCCTAGTGGGTGTGTTTACATCTCTACATACCCACCTACAAGATAGCTATTGTACAAAAATAACAAACCCAGTTTTTAAAAGTTTAACAAGCTGACAACATGATGCTTGTATTTCAGGGTTTTTCCAAGGTTAACTTTTTAACTTCTAGATTATGCTAAAGATTTGTTTATGTAGAACATGAATAATTGTTTGTTGCCTAGGCGACAAGTCAAGAACGCATGTACAATTCACACCAAATACTCAAAAACGTTTTGGCTGAAACTACATGTTCTAAAATTAGGTTATATTTTTCAAGTCCCCTATATTTTAAGCACAAAAACTAAAAATCAGCATTTCTGTAAACTATTTATTATTTACATCACTATTTCATGACTAATGGGTAGTGGGGAGTAAACATTATCTAGTATAAATCTGATTGTTATGTAATCAAGTATTTTATTATTTTAGGCTTAAAAAACAACAATCATAATTTGGTAAAAATTACTTTTTTCTTTCACCAGTCAGTGCTGGAACTTTTAGGGTATGCATATATAGCAACTAGACACTTGTGGCTGGCCTGTGCCAGCTGACCTGGGCTCGCAGGGCTTGGCTGCAGAGCTGTTTCATTGCTGTGCTTGGGCTGGTGCATCGGCTCTAGGACCCTTCAAGGTGGAAGGTTCCGAGAGCTCGAACGTGGAAGTCTACATAGCAGTGAAACAGCCCTGCAGCCTGAGTCTGAGTCAGCTGGCAAAGGCCAGCCATGGGTTTTTCTTTGCTGTGTCAATGTTTCCTTAGGGTAAGTCTACCCTGCGATAAAGACACATGTGACATGGCCATGGCTGGCTAACTTGGGCTACCGGGGTTCAGGCTGCAGAGTTACAGAATTGCAACATAGATGTTCAGGCTCAGGCTCTGAGACTTTCCCCTCTCGAGAGGTCTCAGAGACCAGGTTCCAGTCCAAGCCCGAATGTCTACACTGCAATTCTACAGTCCCACAGCCTAAGCCTGGTAAGCCTGAGTCAGCTGACCTGGGCTCTGAGACTCAGAGCGGGTTTGTGGTTTTTGTTTATTTTTGCAGCGTACACATAACCTGCACCGTAAGCCCGAAGTTGGCTGAACTCAAGTTAGCAGACCCTGGGTTTCTTAACCAACGGCTTCAGAGTCCACACTGATTTGTAACCCCAGGTTAGAAATTGTTGAACCCTGAATCTCGACCCGGGGCTCCAGCATCTACATAGCATTATGCAGGCCCAAGTCCAATCACCCATATCCCAAACTTCCTAGCGTTTTCGCAAAATGTAGTTGCTCCAGTCCTTTGTTCACAGTACACAGAAAACTTGACTGTCCACCAAACTTGACTGTTCAGAGGACAAAAAGTCAGCCCGTGGGATTGTGGGATACTTCTGGTGGACTCCTAGCATGTGTGTCCAGTGGGGCTGCATCTACACTGCAAAGCAATAGGGCTTGAACCCTGGGTCCCGACTAAATTCACGCTCCACCCCAGGGGGAGGGGAGGAGGGTCCTGGCATCCTGGGTGCGATCCCAGGATCAGTGCAATTTGTGCATAGACAAAAGGGGGGTTAGTCTTGAGCCTGAGTTCAAACCCTAGGATCACATTGCAGTGTCTTCAGTTAAACACTGCTTATCCTGAAACAGCTTCCTTCTTTTATATTTCATCTGATCATCCACCGAGCAGTTTATAAAATTTTTAAGCAAATGGTATTGCAAACTCAAAGAAGGATACAGCAGTCCGAAGTTCATGCAAGAATACATTATGAGAGTCAGAAAGCATTACACTTTCAGGGGTATGGAAGAATGCCTGGAAGAGGATATCTGCAGCACTGACACTTGACTAAAGGAAAACGAATTTCTGCTTAAGCTCAACAGTAAGACTACTATTTCCAGATGTAAAACTCCCTTGTTCTCCTTGCTGCTATGGATTCCCCCCAAATCAGAACCTTTCACATATTTTTCTCTACCACCTCAATACATTTGTTCATCACTCAACCTTTGGACACAGCCTGAAATCTTTACCCCAAAGCGTGTGAGAAATCCTGCCTTATCTTGAATTTATAACAAAGGGATTCCTCTTCCTTCTTAGGTGAGGAGACTGTGATGTGGTGTCGTCTTCTCTTTGACGATATAAAAATATACAACCCATTGAAACTTACAATCTACTATCTTAATTCAGATTGCCATATTTTAGACCCAGCCACATGATCTGGCTTTTTATACTCTCAAGCCTGTTCTACATACAAAGCTGCGCCAGTTTAGCAAAAGGTATGTTTTTTTAACTGATTTAAATTGTTGCAAACCTCTGTGGGGATGCATTCATATTGGTTTAAAACTAACAGACATCAATTAAGTGGGGAACAAGAGAAAGCGCTTTCCTGGTGTCTGGTCTACAGTTATGGACCCCAATCACCACAAAAGTTTATTGCTTTCAGAACAAAATATAAAACTCACTTCTTTGACTTCATTTCCTCACACCAGTGACTAAGATAGAAGTTGGGGTGGGAGCAATTATTGATTTGGCAGAAGGGAGAGAACTGGAAAATTTGTTTTTATGTATTGGATTTTGTAATTTTGTTAGGTGCTCAGATACTATGCTTGTGAGCTTGGGTCAAATGAGATAGCTACAGATCCTTACGTAGGCATTTCCAGTAGACTAAAATCTGATGTGTGGACATTAAAGGGCTGTGGCCACGGTTCCAGCCTGTAAGACTGCAACAATGACCACAGAGGAAGTCACTGATGCCACAGTCTCTGACTCTAGATTAGAGAAGTGTGTTCCGTTGGCCCCAGTAAGCCTCAAGAAGTTTCTTGCCAGGAGTGGGTCTATGTATTTCTCCTATCATACAACTGCTGTTCTTGTTTATTTTTGCTTAACTTTTGCACATTAATAAACTGTTGTGTAGGTGGTACGATGAACAGTTAATCTTTTCATTGTACAGCAATATGTCTGTTTCCCAGAAGGAGCCTGCTGGAACAATGGTACATGGCACAGCACCCAATATCTGTTGAGCCCAATTTTTACCAACCCCCAGTTTGAGAACCCCTGCATAAGATCCTCCAGCAACAATAGCTATTATGCATTACAAATTCTTACACTTGAACCAAAGCATAGCAATGTATGTTAAATGGAAACTTAGTGGAGTCACGGGGCTCAGTTCCAACAGACATTTTGTGTAAGTAAAGATAAAGCTATCAATTTGAAATTAATTAAGACCTAGCCTACATTAGAAAAGTTTCCAGTTTAGATACATTAGCAAACCTTCCTACTGTAGATGCAGTGTATATCAGTTCCCAGAACACAAGCCCTTTTTTTACACCCGTATGTTTACACTAGCACTTTTGCCGATAGAGATGTCATTAACAAAAAAGAATCAGGCCCCTAGCTAACATTAATATACTGACTAAAGTTTCTATTATAGACCTGACATAAGAATCCATAGCACTAATTTAAAAAAAAAAAAAAAGTGAAAAGTGTGTTAATACCATGTTCTCCATTGTTTCTTTCATGATAGAACCTTCACAATAGAAAAAAAATACACTAGTGCAGAGGTGGGCAAACTATGGCCCGCGAAACTGTTCTGCCTGGCCCTTGAGCTCCTGGCCCAGGAGGCTAGCCCCCACCCACTGCCGCCCTTCCCCGCAGCCTCACCTCACCGCGCCACCAGCGCAACGCTTTGGGCGGCGAGCTCCTAGGTCAGCACAGCTACAGAGCCCGGCCTGACCCAGTGCTCTGTGCTGCACGGCGCGGCTGCCTCTCCTGGTGCAGCCATGCTGCCAGCCACTGGTGCTCCTGGTAGTGCGGTAAGGGGGCAGGGAGCTGGGGAGGGGGGGTTAGATAGAGGGCAGGGGAGTTCGGGGGGCGGTCAGGGGCATGGATGGGGCAGTCAGAGACCAGGGAACAGGGGGGTTGAATGGGGGCAGAGATCTCAGGGGGGCAGTCAGGAAGGAGAGGAGTGGTTGGATGGGGCAGCGGGGGGGGTCATGGAGCGGAGGGGCAGTTAGGGCCGAGGGCGGTCGGATGGAGCAGGGGTCCCAGAGGGGCAGTCAGGAAGGGGGGGGACTTGGATGAGGTGGTGGGGGGCAGTTAGGGGTGGGGGGTCCAAGGGCAGTCAGGAGACTGAGAGCAGGGGGGTGGATGGGGCAAGGGTCCCCAGTGGGCCGTCAGGGACGGGGTGGGGGGGTTGGATGGGGGGGCAGGAGCCGGGCCTTGCCTGGCTGTTTGGGGAGGCACAGGCTCTCCTAACCGGCCATCCATACAATTTCAGAAACCCGATGCAGCCTTCAGGCCAAAAAGTTTGCCCACCCCAGGACTAGTGGCTACTGCATTAGCACCTCGATGGAAAGAAACATAGTGAATGTCAATTTTAGAGAGTAAAATAGTTGATTTACGATTTTGAGAAGTGGAGGTTAAAGAAATGGTTGATTGTGAGACGGAACTGAGGAAAACAGGCATTAATTGTGCTATCAAAATAATGCTGGGGAAGTCTGAGGTCACTTAATATTCTCAAGTAATTTAGGAGCCTCCTGTTCACCCAGTTATACCAGTAGATGCTCCTTTGGAGGATTGACCACAGCATTCCTCACACCTATGACTGTCTGATATACAGGTTGTCACTTGCACCTTTTCCTCCTATCTTGAAAAGACAAATACATTCCCTAAACAGTATGCACAACACTCAAACCTCGTGTAACTAAAAAACAAAACAATTTCTGGAAGTTTACAGTACCAGAATCATAATTAAAATGTTCAGTATTACATAGCAAATATGGGCATTACTGAAAGCTCCTTCAAGCTAGCCTTTCCACTTAAATACTGAATATTTGTTTATTTTCTTGGTTTACCATATAACAAGCACTCCAAAGCTATGCTAGTCCCAATACAGTGTGAATCATCCTCTTGGATGAGAGAGAGAGTTTCCTCCCTAGAAACTAAGACAGACTGTCTATCCTACCTGCTATTTAAAGATGGTAATTACCAAAAATACTTGCTTAGAATATTGTTAAAATAAAAACCAGCTTTCAATCAAGACACACTCTTCCATTTGACGTCAGGGAAACAGACAAAAAAGAACACTGTATGAAGTCATTTTCCAAATTATACCAACAATTTGTCTTTATTTCAAACATTTATTTGATCAAGTGATTGGCAATTGTATTACTGCTGGAGATATATTCACTCCCAGTAATCACTAATCTTTTGCATAGATTCCAATTACAGTTTCTTGTGCATGGTTAAAGATTGCACAAGGCACCCTACTTTGGCAGTCTTCATTAACATACGACTCCCAAGAGACACTACAGTAGCCCAGGTAGTTGCAGTTCAATGCTGAACTGACCCAAAGTAAAACATTTCAATACAGTTTGAGAAACTAAAATGCTTTGTCAGGTCAACCCAACCTGAAAAAAAAAATTTCATTTCGATTTGCCTGATGGAAAATTAAAAAAAAAAAAACCCACAAAATCAGAATTTCAATTTTGTGGAAACCATTTCCCACACGAAACCATTGAGGAAAAATTCCTTACAACATCTAATAAAAATGTAGTAAGTCAGCCAACACACAAAATTCAGGAGGATTGTTTAAGTATGAGAAACAGAAAAAGAGCAAATTGAACCCCAGAATGGGAAAGGATCAGCTACAGCAAGAAGACTACAATTTTGTTATGTAATTATTATATTGTTTTCAAAGCTGATAGTTAAAGTAGGAAGTTAACAGTAGCATAAATCTCCTCTAATATATGTCAGACATTCATAGATTTGAAGGCAACAAGGAACCATTATGATTATCCAAATCTATCCTCCTGCTTAACACAGGCCACAGATTTTCACCAAGCAATTTCTGCCCTAAACCCGCTAACCTGTGGTTGAACTAGAAAGACATCCAATCTTTAAAGACTTCAAATGATGGAGGATTTGCCACATCCCTTGGTAAGATGTTCAAATGGATAATAACCCTCACTGTATAACCTCTGCATTTTATTTCCAATTCGAAATTTTCAAAGCTCAGCTACCATCCACAGGAGCTTCCACTAACTGCAGGGCATTGGTTTTTAATTTTTAGTAAAACATCACACTAGATTTAAGCTCAGATTTATATACTTCACATGCTGTCTCACTCTCTTATTTGCTTTTTTAACAGAAAGAAATGAAATGATAAAACAAAATAGCGTAAGAATGACGCTGACACCGTTGAAGAAAGGACATTCCTAGTGCTTTGTTACATTAACACAGCAACCAGCAGCTGTTACCTGCCCAATTGTAGTTAAGTTGATCTGGTTTGGATGGGCAGAAGATGGTGAAATGTGTTGTTAGGTGGGTTATCACACTTTGTTTCTTTGAGTATTAGTGCTTGCAAATCTCATGGTGTTGTTATGGGATATGCCCAGAATGTTCAGTTTGTCAAGTTGATTAGACATCTATACTGTGGGTAACACAGAACTTCTAGGATAACAAGACAGTAATGAAAATACAGCTTAGAAAAGCTAACGAGGATTTCCTTCAGAACTGGAAGTCAGGTAATGGAACAGGCATTGTAGAATGCAAACAAATACTGGGGGGATGGGAGTGAGCATCTGGGATAGCGTGTCTGAATCAGTAATTCTCACGTACCAGCATTATTATTATATGCTTGGTCTGCCTCATCTTGGCTGTGTTCCATGACAGTCAGTACTTACCCTGACTAATTTGAAATTTTGCTTATATATAAAAAAACATCCAACGTCTCATTAGGACAAACATTTTTCTCACATCTCTTTTACATCATCTATTCCCCACCAAAAAAAAAAATCTAACTCCTTGGTTTGCTGCATCTACTTAATGGTGAAAGGCACTGGATGACAAACTCAGCACAAATGTTGGTAGCTGATTGCCAAGTCACATTTCGTCAACTCTGACAAGTCATGTGACCAGCAGCCTAAGGAGAAGCACGTTGCTGCCACAGTGTTCACAGTTCCTGTCTGCTCAGAAAGCAAGAGACTAAGATAGTATATAATATACGAGTCTCCTGTGTACAGCATCTTCCATTAGGTTGTTCATGGCAGGATTTTTATTCATAAACCATATGAAAAAATCATGTCAAGTGCTGTTATCACTTTACCTCCCTACAGAATAGAAAGGTCCATAATTTCCTGCCCTCTTTGCTGCTCTTCAGACCCCCCATAAGGCCTGTATGGGTCAGAACTATCCCAAGGATTTTAAATGTATCCTCAGTGAAAGTCACAGCAGCTAGCTCAGTTTACAAACTGGGAGAATAACACACACACACACAGACCTGTCACCACTAGGGCCACTGTGTAGAGCAGGCAGGAGCTTTCGCCTAGTTGTTCTCCTTTCCCCTCCTTGACTCAGCCACTTGGCATACTGGTGAAGTCTATTGGCTGCAGAGCGGGAAGAGGAGAAACAAAGGGCTTGTCTACTCTACTGCTTAAGTCTATGTAACTTAGATCGCTCAGTGGGTGTGAAAAAGACACACCCCCTGCATGACATAAGTTACATCAATTTACAGCAGTGACTACACCGCTTTAAGACATTCTCCGCCAACATAGATTCTGCCACTCACTGAGGTGGAGTAATTACGCAGATGAGAGAGCGCTTTCCCTTCAGCGTAGCGCAATAGTGAAGACAAGCCCAAAGAGTGACTGGGGAATAAGCAGCACCTGCCCATTTACAAAACACTAGCCCCCACTACTACCAGGGGACACAAAGGGAGGAAGGAGAGGTTAACACAGACAGGGAAAGGAGACAGAGATGTAGGTATGGGAGAATATGGGAAGGAGGAGAGACATATAAAGGGACACATGGGGATGTGGGAGCCCTGAACCTCCCCAATGCTTGAAAGGAGAAAAAAAGAAAGAAGAAGCCCCACATTATCTTTTTTCTCCTCAAAGAAAGAGGGAAGGTACTGTCTGAAGATGCACGGCGTGTGTGTATAAGGACAACAAGCCTGTCCTGTTACCACTTATTTGTAATACAGTAGTGTCCACAATGGGGTAGGCACTATTCAAATACATAGTAAGACACAGGTTCCCCAAAAGTTACCAGAGGATCTGAAGATTCTAGAAAGGGACAGTGGGCTTTCGTATCAAGATAAAAGCTGAAGGAAGAAATCTGTCAGGATAGTTGGGTTGTTTGGGTTTGAAGGATCACAGGTCCTTATACGAGGGCTTTCATAGCTGCAGATCAGCATCCAAACATCTGGCTACATATCTGAACCCCTGACCTTTAGAGGCCTTCATATTTAAAGTACATTAAAAATAACCTGAATATCAGAGTGCACAGGCTACCCTCCAATGGCTATAGGGTTTCAGCCCATGGCATATTTGCAGAATTGTCCATGTAGATGTAAGCAGAGTCAGGATGAGATCTACCCTGACATCTGGTGGAGAGTCGTGGTGGGTTGTGGAAAAGAACTTCAGGGGCTGATCTCATTTGCATAGACACACCCACCCCGCCTAGGTGGTCACTTTGGCTGCTGTAGGAGCCCCAGTTTCTCTGTTATTGGGGCAGGAATAAACTGTTATTATCCTGATTATGTGAATCAAGGATAGTGGAACTGTACTTGGCCTTTTGTTATGATGGAGGGACCCACCATCAACTAAGCAGCACTCGCTAGGCAAGGGTCATGGATTCCAAAACCCAGTAAATGGAGAGAGACTGGGGGACAGGTATTAATGCCTGGTGGTATGGGCCCCCTGGTGAGGGTCCTACATGCCAATTGAACCATGTCTTCGCTCTACTGTAGAATATCAGAGCTAGTTTTGATTCCAATAGGAGTCTAGTTACAGGCTGCTAAACTGAAATCACTTTAGGCCAATGGTACACCAGCACTGAGGCTCCCCTACTACAAGCTGAAATCACTAAAGAGCTAAAATTACTAAGAGATGAAATCACTGAGCATAGTGTTAAGTAGTGGGGGGGGGCCCAAAGCTATATTGCGGAGCAGTTAGCAAGATGGCTGGAGCACCTCATGGGACGGCTGATGGAGCGGAGCGGAGCAGTTTGCGAGACAACTGGAGCAGCTCACGGGATGGTTAGTGGAGTGGAGCAGCTGCCAGACCAGAGCGACTCATGGGATGGCTGGTGGAGCAGAGCAGAGCCCCACAAAGAGGTGGGGCAATTGGCTTCGAACCACGTAAGGTACCCCTTAACCGCCCCCCAGCCATTTCCACCCAGGTTGGCAGATAAAACTCTGCAGATAAACTTTTGAACTCTGGGGCTGCACTGACCAGGGACAGAGACTTTTGCGTTGTTGGATTTTTGGGACTTTGGGTGACTTTTGGGTTGCTGGACTCAAGAACCAAAGACCCAATTTGCTTGGGGTGGGTTTTTGCTCATGGATTGTGTTATGAATCCTGTTGGTGGTGTTCCCCCAACATAACGCCACATTGTTTCTCTGTTATTAAAAGGCTTTTGCTACACTCAGACTCTGTGCTTGCAAGAGGGGAAGTATTGCCTCTTAGAGGCGCCCAGCGGGGGTATATATTTGTCCGAGGTCTCTGGGTGGGGGCTCGAGCCAGTTTTGCATTGTGTTATTGGAATGGAACCCCTAGATACTGAATCCGGCCCTTGTTGCTGCCAACTCTGACGGGCAGAAGCGTTACATAAAATATCATTTTAAGATGTTCCAGCTCTGTCTTATTTTTCCACTCTTTGACACCAACATGTTGACCCTCTAAACTTTATAATATTAGAAATCTAAATTTATTCCAATATTTTTTCCCATTTGTTATCAAACAACCTCCTGAAGGAATAGTTTTAGGAGAGAATTTGTTTGTTTTAAACAGCCTTATCTGACTTCTCATATAAGCAAGAAAATGCTTTTACACATTGCTGGCACATGGATCTCTAAAACTAAAAATTTCAACTAAACCAGAGACTGAACCTTCAGAATAAGTTGGAAGCTAATCATAGTAAAATACAGGATGCAGAAATTAGAACAGTCAACCTCTGACCAGGATGAGGTGTCGAACACTATAATAGAAAATAAGGCAGCACAAACAAGACAATGTAAGGTTAATCCTGCACCACTGAAATAATGGACATGTTGTCATCAGAGTCAATGGGAACAGGACCTTAATGGCCAAAGCTAAATTAATTTGCAGGATTTCTTGAGTAACTGAATATTTTTTAATTTTGAGTAGATAAAGCTACAGAGCTGTCATCTTACCCTCCTTCTGACACATGCACATACACAAAGCAGGTCTCTCTTTTTGACCTACAGACTAGGTAGGTGTGAGAATGCCTGTGTGAGAACAGGAACTCTCAGATTGGCTCATTTATTTCCATTTTATTGCTTACTAACAAAAACGGAAAAAGCTCTTGTTTATTTTTCCTAATTTCTCACATATTATAATACATATTGGCATCATGGCTTATGTCTCTTTGTTTCTTCCTTAAGCTTGGCATATTTCTTACGGTATGTATTTAGAGCACGTGTCATTTTCTCAGCAATTTTTGAACTGTATGTTACAGACCTGACCAAATCCCTTTACTGGATGGTAACCAGTCCATTGAAACTGGACCCAATCTTTGAATCTCAGGAGTAGCACTTCTGTCTTGCGGGGGTTATTAAATTGATAAAAATAAAACCACCAAAAATGACATTTAGTTTTATGTAGATAGCCCTGAAAACCCCTGATTTTTGGACTTCTCTTTGTATGCAATGTAATGAGTAATGTATACTATATATAACGTAACGTTATAGATATATGTATATATTATGTAAATTCATAATTACAGTAGTATATACGTTAATGAGTAATCTCTTTGTAATGTTCCCTAGTGCACTTTAACATAGTACTGATTCAAAGAGCACTATGCTAAAATGCACTAGAGAATCTTTAGGGCGCACCAGCAGGGTCTACTTGGAACAATTAATGCACATTAGTGCATTTTAGAAATCACACCCACATAGTTTGCACTACTGCTCTGTGTAGACAAGCCCTTAGATACAAGTAACCTTTCTGGGGTTTATTGGATAAACACCAGTTTAATTTTTTTCTTGTATAGGGGGTGTTTTATCCATGTTTATCTGTTAAAACTGAAAATCAGAAGCCATACTCATGTGCTTTCAAGCCAGCTGGGTCAAGGCAGTGTCTAACTCTGGACCTCTGTAACCCAAGAGCCTCTAGATGCCAACTGGCAGAGGGGTACAAAGATCCCCCAGATTCACCAAAAGACTATCATGTAAAGTCTCTAATGTCTCAGTGGTCATCATAATCACTGCAAACCATATATATGGCTGTTGTGCGGGGAGTTATGTATATGTACTGAAAATTATGTTAAGGTCTGTAACTTGGGACGGCTCAGCAGAAAGGTGAAAAGCAGATTTTCTTTCTTGTAAAAAAATGTTTGTCTGTTTACATGTAAATTAAGTACTGTATGTTTCACAATGGGCCTTCACCTACAGTCTGAGCCAAATGTTAATGAAGGATTGTGAAATCTTCGAAGAGGATATTTACTGGAAGAATTAAACTAGCAAGGGAGACCCTATTTACAAATAAGGACAATGAACTTTTGGAGGCATAACTAAGGGGTATGGAGGTATATCCTCAATCCTACCCTTTGTGAGGCAAAGTCACCAGCAGGCTTGATCTTATGTTACAGGATCTCAGCCAAAGTGGTTGAAAACACTGGAGATAGCTACTTTGTAGGAGATAGGGGAATGACTTGTTAGTTCAGTTTAGGCTCTAGAAAGCATGCTATGACTTTGTTTTATATGTAACCATTTGTTTCCAATATTTTCACTCTCTATCACTTGAATCTCTGGTTTCAGAGTAGCAGCCGTGTTAGTCTGTATTCGCAAAAAGAAAAGGAGTACCTGTGGCACCTTAGAGACTAACAAATTTATTAGACCATAAGCTTTCGTGAGCTACAGCTGAATCCGATGAAGTGAGCTGTAGCTCACGAAAGCTTATGCTCTAATAAATTTGTTAGTCTCTAAGGTGCCACAAGTACTCCTTTTCTTTTTACTTGAATCTCTGTTTTTGATAATAAAATTAGTTTTGTTTCCACAAGCTTTCTCTCTCTCCCTCTCTAAGTATAGTGTGTTCACAAAGTGTGGATTATGAGCTAAATCTTTAAGCTGGTACTTATAGATTTCTTTGGGAATACTGAATCTGAGAGTTCTGTGAGTGATCAGTGGAAGAGAGGCTGCTCAGAGAACTCAGGGGTAGTGTGTGCCTATTGCTAACCCATACAGAGACAACAAGGCAGATGGAGGCCTGGATGGCCAAACTTATGTTGTCGGAGGGTGGGGGTTACAGGGAGCTGATCCACAGCAGCCACAGACAAGACTTCTTCATGCTAAGGGCAAGTGGTGACAGAGTGCCTCACATCCTTGGAGGCCCCTGGGAAGCATCACAGCCTCCAGGATACACTGACAGATACAGACCTCCTTTCTGGCCCCTTCCTTGGGATGTGGGATTCTCCAGTCCAACTGCCCTAGTCCCTGACTAGTGCTCTCATCTCCTATGCCTACCCAGTCACTTACGCAGACTCCCCCAGAGTTCCACCACACTGCGAAGCACTCCAGTTTATAGTTTAACTCCTCTGGGACCATGTGGCAGGTAAACTAACTAAGACTTTTCACAGAAGTTCTTAAAATGACAAAGTCACTTTTATTCTCAAAGTATACAGGAGTTACAGATCATTAAGTAAACAACTACTGCCTAAATGCTCTCTCTGCAGAGCCTAATACTTACTCTCTTTGTGTGAGTTCTCAGCCCTGTGCGTACATCAGGTGAGTAGACTCATCCTGTCCTCTGCCTCCTGCAGTCCTGTTGCCTGGCAGTTTTCAACCAGTGAGTGAGTAAAAGACTCAAGCCTTTCAGTAAGATTTCTGTTCCCACCCATCAGGGGACCAGTCCTTCTAGAGCCCAAACTGGGAAAACCTGCTCCTTAGCCTGGCCACTGTATGCAACATGTAATCATAGCTGATGACTCTTGTGTTATCCCCGGAGGGAGGTGTCAGTCATTACAATAGGGGTGGGCAAACTTCTTGGCCCGAGGGCCACATTGGGGTGCAAAACTGTATGGAGGGCTGGGTAGGGAAGGCTGTGCATCTCCAAACAGTCTGGCCCCCGCCCCCTATCTGCCCCCTCAGAACCGCTGACCTATCCAACCCCCCTGCTCCTTGTCCCCTGACTGTCCCCTCCTAGGGCCCCCGCCCCCTAACCACCCCCTGGGACCCGACTCCCTATCCAACCATGCCCTGTTCCCCAGCCCCTGACCACCCCCCACCTGGAACCTCCACCCCATCCAATCGCCCCTGCTCCCTGGCCCCCCTTATCCTAATCCTAATCCATCCCCCCTTATCCAGCCCCAGCCCCCTTACCATGCTGCTCAGAGCAGCATGTCTGGCAGCCAAGCCACCTGGCCACAGCCAGATACGCTGCCGTGCTGCCCTGCATGAGCGTGCTGCCAGCGTGGCTGCGGGGGAGGGGGCACAGCAGGGGAGGAGCCGGGGGCTAGCCTCCTGGGCCAGGAGCTCAGGGTCTGAGCAGGACGGTCCCATGGGCCAGGTGTGGCTCGCGGGCCATAGTTTGCCCACCTCTGCATTACAATAACCTGCTCTTACTTTGTCGCTGACATCTCTAGGCAGCTGCAGTTACATACTAAAAACGTAAGTCTCTTCAAAATGGTGCTTACGCTGTTGGGTTTAAGTGAAGGTCACTGTAACAGGGTCACACTTACCTCTCGCAAGTGCCCTCTGGCTGCGTACATGTGCCTGTACTTTCTCTCTATCTGTTTGTGGTGGGTCGTCGGTAACTCAGCCCAAGCCACACGCGGTCTGTGTGATAAAAGCAAAGCAAACCCCTTCCAGGGTATAAGTCCAACTGGGGGCCTATTTCAGTGCCCTCTGTAAGATCCTTTGATCTGCAGCCCTATCCTGGAACTCACTCTTCAATTAGTCCAGGATGGCCTATCACAGTACCCTGGCTAAACTGTTTCTCAGCCCCTTCTGGGCTCCCTCAAATTATCCCTGCTCTTCGAGCAGTCCCGGCCTGGTGTGAGGCCATGTCCTCTGGGACTCCCTCCCTAGAGGCTCTTCGCCTCTCTAGGCCTTTCTGGCCCCATCGCTTCAGCTGGGCCACTTAAAGAGTTCAGTTCCCCCTTCTGTGGTGCATCAAAGTCCAGGCCACTTTCCCAGTGACTGGTGGGAGTGACCCAGGCCCACGCTCTAATCTGGGTCCCAGCCCTGGGACTCTATACATAGCAGCTGTCAGCCATGTCCCTTTAAATAAATTGTGTTGCTGCTACAATTCCCTTGGCCACTTGCCCATGGCTCCAACATGTTATTCACCCTTACCTCAGGGCCTTGTCCTGGTGGAGTCCCAGCTACAGGCGCTGACTCCACCGGTGATCCAAGGTTGGAGCACTCATGGGGAAAAAAAATGGTAGGTGCTCCGCACCCACCAGCAGCTGCCCCGATCAGCGCTTCTTCCTCCCCCCAGCACCTCCCGCCCACCAGTGGCCACACCGATCAGCACCTCCCCCTCCCTCCCAGCGCCTCCTGCCCGCAGCGATCAGCTGTTCTGCAGTGCGCAGGAGGTGCTGGGAGGAGAGAGGGAAAAGTGGGGGCAGGAATAGGTGGGGGAGGGGAGCTTAAGGGAAGGGATTGAGACGGGGCAGGTCCCAGGTTGGAGCAGGGGTTGAGCACCTCCCAAGAACCAAAAAGTCAGTGCCTACAGTCCCAGCAGCCAGCCCAGAGCACCATCCACTCTCCTCCAGCTCTAGCAAGGAACTGAACTTGCTCTGGCCCTGCAGCTCTTATACTAGCCTACCAGGCCCTGATTGGCTGCTTCCCACACAGCTGCTCTAGGCAGGTTGGAGGACCTCTCTACTGCCCTTTTCTGGGGTGGAGTGTAACAAGGCCACAAGGCGTCCAGCAGGGGGCCTCAGGACCTAGTCCACCCCATCACAGTCACTATTTGTAAACAGATTTATACAGACCTACACCTTCCCAATGGTGCAGCTCAATGTACACGTTGGTATTCATGAAAGCTTGACAGACCCATAACTACAGCAATCTTGCCTGTCTCTCTTGTTTATTTTTTAGGTTCAGAAGATAAATGTTTCCACACGACTCAGCGTGCACACACATCATTTAATAGAACTTAGCCTGCAAACTTAGACTGCTCCTTTGGTTTTAATGCCCCTTCCCTTTTTAATCTGTATTATACAAGACTCAACCAACTGCCAGCTCAGCAATGGTTCTTTTCCTTCACATTTTACGTGAAGATAAATCCAGTCTCAATCAACTATGAGAGTTGAATTCTGGTTATATATTAGTCAATAGCATGTGAACAGGTGGCATCAGCTATGCATAGCCATGTTTCTACCTCATTTTTCAGAGTTTATGGATATTAAATCTCTACCCATTTTGTAACTTTTACACACACACCTTGCATCAGGACAGTTAAGAGCTACTTGATAAACTGTCAGATCTCCAGATGGACAGAAGCTCTAGAAGGAAGGGGCTCTCTACCAGCATCTATTGGCGAACACGGAAAAGTATGATATAGAGAGTTTATTTACATAATCTGTCTACCCAAAAATCCTCCAGTGACACTTTGGAGAGTCAGAAGAACTGTGCACAAACTCCAAATTGGTGGGTTAATGGGACTGAACTCCGAGAGGAAGTAGTAAGGAGCTCCTACTCGTGGCAAGGAATGGCTTCCTGGTGGCAAGCACTCTGCTCAGGGATCCAGGAACCCCTTAAGACTTTATGAAAAGATATTGCAGTCTCATTTCTGCACCAAGAATTAACATAGAGGCATCTTTTGTTGAAGCCACAGAAGGCAGCCACAGAGCACCTACCCAACACCAATAAAGCTGAAATGACTATTGCTGAGTTAGGAGTTGGAGCCTCAAGACCAGATCAGGCAGCTAGAGGACTAGGAACTGGAGCTAGGGACTGGAGACAGGCCTGCCTGAGTGCACTCCCAGGTTCTGGGACTAAACTACCTAATGACACCAAACCACGAGTGGGGGTTAGTGGAGGCAGCAGGGGGAATAATTACAGGTTAAAGGACATTTGCTTATTAGACACTGACTCGCATATATAGAGATCTGAATTAAAGATCTATTGCCAAAGATAGCATGTAAGTGTGTGTTTTATGTATTATCAATTTATATATATAGCAGATGTTTTTCCCAAGTTGATTCGGTATTCCTGTGACTCTAATAAAGTTTTCCCTTGTTTTATAAGCAGACTCAGTGCTTGCAAGGAGGGATGTATTGTTGGTTAAGGGTGTCGACAGAAGGTATTTAGTGATCCAATAAATATTGGATGGGGGCTTATGCCAATGGTGTTTGTTAATTTTAAGAGGAACATCTAGACTTTTGAACCTGGCCCTTGTTGCTGCTGACACCTGGCAGGATGGTTACATGCCAATCCCTTACTAATTTACACTGCAACTACAACAGAGATCAACAGAAAGATAGAGAAGCAATGCCAGCCCCTTCACTTTTTCACCCTCTCTTCCCTCCACAAGAATTCAAGACAGATCAAAGGCCTTCTCCACCTCTGTAGGAATAATACCACATTTTCCTCTTGTCTTATTGGTTAAGTATGTTTCAAAGTTTAGTTACAGTCATAAAAAAGAATTTAGGGCCAAAATGACAAGAAATATGAAGGGCAGTGGTCAGGACGCACTCTTCCTAGCCTCTATGATATATTAATATATCCATAAGAGAAAAGTCTAGCAGTCAGCAGTGCTGAAGTAATGATGCTGGGATCATTACAGAAACAATTAGATACCAGCTTGGGGAAAAAGTATTCAAGTACACTGCCCAAATGGATGCTCTACAACTTGCATGTCAGGCCAAATAATAATGAAGACTCACTCTAGATAACAATATCCATAGGCATTTTGTTCTGCCAATAAGCAACAGCCTAATAAATGTCAGAGCCACTTGATTAAGGTATGTTAATATTATGAAGACAAAGTGTGTTCACCTTCATAAAGAGAGTGAAAGGCAAAATACAATGATGTAAGCCTGGAAGTTTGGCAACTGTACTAAACATTGCAGTATGTGAGAGACCTTGAGAAATGTCAAGAATGAGACATTCAGACTCCTGGAGGGTCTTCAAAAAAGTTAATGGTTTTTTTAATGGTAAATAAAAATAGAACATAGTAGTGAAATCAATGGGACTACTCACAGGTGGAAAGTTTAGCATACGCATATGTGTTTGCAGAATCAGTTTGCAGAAACTATCTTAAAGGGTTCAAGAAGTCTCTTCTCTATTGATATGCTGGGATTCGAAGCACCTATCTTGTAAGATGATTTTAATAGGACTATGCATGAGCACATGGGTCCACTCACACAGATCAGCTTGCAGGACTGAGGCCTAAATTAGTTAAGGACTTGATGGATGAATCACTTGGTGATGTTTTATGATCTGTGTTATACAGAAAGTTAAATTAAATCATCATAATGGTCCCTTTTGGTTTTAAAACTTGATAAAATAATGAGTTTCATAAACTATATGCATAAGTGCCCCAATCACTGAAAGGAGGACAAACTCCCTCAACAGGTAAGAAAAATAATCTCCATTTCTTTGCAACACAAAAAAAAAAAAAAAAAAACCCACCCAGCTGCCAAGAACTAGTACCTTTGAAGCAAAACAGATGTTAATTCCCAAAAGCTATTCATTTCACATACATAAAACAAGAGAAATTATTTCCATTATATTATAAACTATAACTTAAGATAGGTCAAAAACAAAGCCTTGTACCAGAAGACACTCAAATTTGTGGAAAATTGGATCCAGCTGTACATCCAAACTTTTAGGCTGGCTCCCTATCTCTGGGCTGAACTGAAATTCTAAACACCCCTGGACTTTGAGGAGCTCAGATACAGATCTGAAAATTATAATTTAAGTCCATATCTAGCTATGACACAGAACATGTTTTGATTGGTGCTCAAATTAGAAAAACTTGTTGGCTCTGCATTGCTTTCCAGAGTACAAATTTGTTTTTTTGTCACCCATATCAGTAGAATATACACCCAGAGCATTTCTGATTCATAAGATGGGATCCTTTGGTATGTAACCATCTTTCAAAATACAACTGCAGTGTAAGCTGCTATTTGTGCTCAGATGGCATGAGTGTTCTACGAACATGTTTTTAATATCTTCCTGACTCACTGGCTTACATTTAATCTTTATTTGACCAAGGCTTAAGAACTGCTCTCTAACCTTAAAATTGATTTTAGGAGCAATTCACAAGTCTCAATTAATACGCAAATTTAGATCCATTATTCTGGATGTATAGTTTGGATTTTTTTTTCCCAATGTGCATTACTTTGTACTCATCAGCGTTGAATTTCATCTGCCATTTTGTCACCCAGTTAAGTGAGATCCCTTTGTAATTCTTCACAGTCATCTTTGGTTTTAACTATCTTAAGTAATTTTTTTTATCATCTACAAATTTTGCCACCTCACCGTTCATCCCTTTTTTCAGATCATTTATGAATACAATGAACAGCACTGGTCCCAGTACACATCCTTGGGGGATCCAAATACTTCCCTCTCTCAATTGTGAAAACTGACCATTTATTCCTACCCCTCATCTTATCTTTTAACGAGATACTGGTCCATGACAGAACCTTCCCTCTTATCTGAGGACTCCTTACTTTGCTTGTCAAAGGCTTTCTGAAAACCCAAGTGCACTATATTGAGTGCATCACCTTTGTCCACATACTTGCTATCAACCTCAAAGAATTCCAATAGATTGGTGAGGCATGATTTCCCTTTACAAAGTCCCTGTTGATTCTTCCCCCATGTATCATGTTCATCTATGTGTCTGATAATTCTGTTATTTGCTATAGTTTCAACTAATTTGCCAGGTACTGAAATTAGATGTACTGGCCTGTAATTGTCATGATTGCCTCTGGAGCCTTTTTTTAAAATAGGCATTACAGTATCTACCCGCTTGTCATCTGTTACAGAGGCTGATTTAAGTGATAGGTTACATACTGCAGTTAGTAGCTCTGCTATTTCACATTTGAGTTCCTTCAGAACTCTAGGGTGAATACCGTCTGATCTTGGTGACTCATAATTGTTAAATTTATCAATTTGTTCCAAAACTTGCTCTACTGACACCTCAAATCAGGGACAGGTTCTCAGATTTGTCACCTAAAAAGAACGGTTAGCATGTGGGAATCTCCCATATCTCTGCAGTGAAGATGGATGCAAAGAATTCATTTAGCTTTTCTACAAAGGCCTAGTCTTCTTTGAGAGCTCCTTTAGCACATCAATGGTCCAGTGGCCCCACTGACTGTTTGGCAGGCCTCCTGCTTTTGATGTACTTAATTTTTTCAGTTAGTTTGTGTGTCCTTAGCTAGTTGCTCTTCAATTTTTTTCTTGGCCTGCCTTATTATACTTTTACATTTGACCAGCTAGAGTTTATGCTCCTTTCTATCTTCCTCACTAAAATTTCACTTCCAATTTTTAAAGGATGCCTTTTTTCCTCTGGCCACCTCTTTTGCTCTTCTGTTTAGCTATTGTGGCACTTTTCGTTCTCTTACATTTTTTTTATTATTATTATTATTATTTGAGATATACATTTAGTTTGAACCTTTACTATGGTGTTTCTAAATAGTCTCCATGCAATTTGCAGGCATTTTACTCTTGTGACTTTTTCTTTTAATTTTCATTTAACTAGCTTCCTCATTATTGTGTAGTTCCCCTTTTGAAGTTAAATGCCACAGTGGTGGGGTTTCTTTGGCATTTTTCCTCCTACGAGTATGTCAAATTTACATTACATTATGGTCGCTATTACCAAGTGTTTCAGCTATATCCACCTCTTGGACCAGATCCTGTGTTCTAAGTAGCTCTAAATCAAGAATTGCCTCTCTCCCTTGTGGTTTCCAAGAAGAACTCATTTATGGCATCTAGAAATTTCATCTTTGTATACCATTCTGAAGTGACAAATACCCAATCAATATGAGGACAGTCGAAATCCCCATTATTATTGCGTTTTCTGCCTTTGTAGCCTCTCTAATCTCCCTGAGCATTTCACAATCACCATCACAGTCAGTATATTCCTACTACTATACTCTTATTGTTCAAACATAGAATTTCTATCCATAGATATTCTATGGTACAATTTGATTCATTTAAGATTTTTACTTTATTTGACTCTCCTTTTTCTCACATAGCGTTCCACTCCCCCACCAGCGCAGCCTTCTCTGTCACTTCTAAATATTTTGTACCCTCATTATCCTCAATCCTCCAGTAGTACATGATGCCTATTATATCAATAGCCTCATTTAATGACAGGCACTCTAGTTCACCCATCTTAGTATTGAGACTGCTACTCGATAGCGACCACATCCTGACAGAAATCTTTCCTGAACCCCTTCTTCTGACCTTCAAACAATCTCCCAGCCTCATCATCAGAAGCAAGCTCCCCAGAACACACCAACTCAAAGCAGCACCAGACCCTGCCAGAACAAGAGATGCAAGACTTATAGACATTTTCCACTGCTACAATGATCAACACCCCCCACAACACACCTTTGAAGATTCATGGGTCCTACACATGAGGTACAACATCTGGTGTACCTTGTCCAGTGCACTAAATGACCCAAGAACAACTACGTGGATGAAACTATACAACCCCTATGCTCTCAAATGAACTCTCTCAGAAAAATGATAAAACCACCATATTACCAGTAGGTGAATATTTTTCACAAAGAGATCACTCTATAGCTGACCTCTCATCCCTCATCCTCAAAGGAAACCTGCACAACTTCCTTGAAAGACAAGCCTGGGAGCTTAAATTCATAACTTGCAAGACACTAAAATTCATCGACTGAATACAGACACTGGATTTATGGCTTATTACAACAACCTGTAATCCACTAAGCTCCCCTACCACCCACCCCCCCCCGCCATAACTGAAGACATGTTAACTCATCACTTCACCTTGAATGGTCCTTTGAAATACATGTTAACTACTCATATTAAACAATCTGTTCCACCTTGTATTTAGCCATGATACTGTGAGCACGTTTCCCAGATCTGAAGAAGAGCTATGTGTAAGCTCAAAAGCTTGTCTCTCTCACCAACAGAAGTTGGTCCAGTAAAAGATATTACCTCACCCAACTTGTCTATTTAGACTTCTAGTATTTACATATAAGCTCTTGTACATTTTATTACTATTCTATTGCTTGCCTTCATATGTTACAGTTAAATGGGACTCTTACATTTGACTGTTCTTCAATAGCACCTATCTGTACTTTATCAGTTTCTTTCCTTTTTATGACAGGTTTCAGAGTAGCAGACGTGTTAGTCTCTATTCGCAAAAAGAAAAGGAGTACTTGTGGCACCTTAGAGACTAACAAATTTATTTGAGCATACGGCATTTTCCACAGAATGCATCCGATGAAGTGAGCTGTAGCTCACGAAAGCTTATGCTCAAATAAATTTGTTAGTCTCTAAGGTACCACAAGTACTCCTTTTCTTTTTCCTTTTTATGAGGATATACAGTTCCGTCCTTAATAAATTCATCCATAGGGGATATGTCTGCTCAAACTGTATGCTCCTCCACACCTTGCCCACTTAATATATAGGCAGAACTTTCTTGCAATGACCCTTAGGGTGAAAGACACAAGGAGTTTCCTGGTATTTTACACAGGGGTGTTATTTAGACACTCTTCATAATCTAAGAACCCTTCCATCCAGGTCATGGATAGTGGAACCACGTTTGTGTCATTCAAACTTGTCAAGAAGCTTTTGTAGAGCTAAAGTCCTGTGTGGTCATTTTTTCTGTGTTAGCTTATTTGGAACCAAACAGTAAGAGGAACGGGAGTAAGAGGTGGATGGCAGGTCCTACTTGTCCCAAGTGATACAAGGCAAAGAAAAGATATATGTTTATATCACAAAGCTTCTATCTGTCCAGAGAAGTACAGCATATACCCCCCCACACACACAAACACGCAAAATAAACTGCTAGCTGTACTGACCTTTGTGAGACACTTCATGCATTATCTCTTGGGGAAATGGTTTACCCTGAGGATGTAGCACACATCCCTGAAGAGACTGCAGAATTTTCAGCATCCACAAGGACAGCTGGCTTCATGGTTAGCACAGCTATCTCATTTGAATGATAAAATTGTGTATTGCCCAGGGAAAGCATATCATCATATTAACCAATTCACAGGAGAAATCCAGGTATGACAGATCACTCTAGCTCAATATACGAGTTATAATCTTATGAGCCAAAACATTGTAAAAAAAATTGTTTTTAATTTCTGTATGGCTTCTATTTAAAGAGCTGTCATACTACAAGGGCTCAGCAAAATCTTAGCTCTTTGTTAAAACTTCAATAGTAAGTCAAGTATTGCAATTGTGCAGCGATGGTTAGCCATGTTGGACCCAAGATATTTTATTGCATGTGCACTTTGCAAGTTTTTCAAACATGGTTTACCAAAAGTTTGTCACGTTTGAAGATATCTGATTTAGAAGTAACAGACACTTGTCCTCACTGAGAACGAAGTCATTGAGAAGTAGGACATTTTTAAAATTAGCTGCTTTGGAGTTATCTGATCACAAAGAGCTTCTGAAAAAAACACTTTTATTTAGAATATTGAGATATGGGATCACTGAAAAAACCACCAAACAGAGTTTTATCAAACTTTCCTGAAACATCCATCTTTGGATTCAGAACAATGATGAGACATTGGAGCCCAAAGTGTAAATACCTCCCACCCCCTACAAAAATTATGCCTCTGTTATGTCAACTATAACAAAAGTATCACCAATAACATATTTCCACAAATCAGAAGAATAGCATGTACAATACTAAAAACTCCAAATCAGAAAGATATGAATAACTTACCTATATTAAACTTTTACCAGAAATAATTTCATCTGAGCAGCAAGTTAAAAATATAGCAATGACTGTAGCTCTGTGTGAACAGAGGACCCTATTCTTACTTATTGAGAAATTAAATAATAATACTAATAGTAGCCAAGAATGTTCTCTCTCTCTCTCTCTCTCTCATATGATAAATGGTATAGGAGGGAGCTTTACATGAGGAAGTCTCTAAAAGGATTTCTTCCTGGAGATTACCTCAGTTTGTTTCAGAGAAAACTGCCACAAACATCAAAGACATCTATGGGATCCACAGTAGGCCAGACCCATCCACACGTAGTCCTGTACCCCAGCAGCTGTCTCCCCACTCCTTTGTATCATGGCTACAGAGAAGAGCCAACAGAATGATTAAAGGATTAAAAAACATGCCTTATAGTAACAGACTCAAAGAGCTCAAGCTATTTAATTTATCAAAGAAAACATTTAGGGGTAACTTGATTACAATCTATAAAGTACAAGGGGAATTAATATTTAATCTAGCAGAGAAAGGTATAACACAACCCAATGGCTGGAAAATGAAGCTAGACAAATTCAGAAATGGAAATAAGGCATACATTTTTAATGGTGAGAGTAATTAGCCATTCAAACCATTTACCAAGGATTGTGGTAGATTCTCCATCACTGGCACATATTAAAATCATGATGGAATGTTTTTCTAAAAGATGCGCCCTAAGAACTATTTTGGGGAAGTTCTATGGACTGTGTTATACAGGAAGTCAGACTAGATCAGGGGTGGACAAACTTTTTGGCCTGAGGGCCACATCAGGGTTGCAAAACTGTATGGAGGGCTGAGTAGGGAAGGCTGTGCCTCCCCAAACAGCCTGGCCCCCACCCCAATCCACCCCCTCCTACTTCCCACCCCCTGACTGCCCCCCTCAGAATCCCTGACCCATCCAACTCCCCCTGCTCCCTGTCCCCTGACTGCCTCCTCCCAGGACGCTACCCCTATCCAACACTCCCTCTTCCCTGTCCCGACCACCCCGACCCGTATCCACACCCCCGCCCCCTGACATGACTCCCATGCCTATCCAACCCTCCCGTTCCCCGTCCCCTGACCGCCCCATCCAACACCCTCCTGCTCCTTATCCAAGCCCCCTGCCCCCTTATCATGCCGCTCAGAGCAGCAGGAGCTCACAGCCACGTGACCCAGCCAGAGCCAGCTACGCTGCCCAGAGCGCTGGCAACACAGCAAGTTGAGGCTGCCGGGGAGGGAGGGACACCGGGGGGAGGGGCCGGTGTTAGCCTCCATGGCCTGGAGCTCAGGGGCCAGGCAGGACAGTCCCGCGGGCTGGATGTGGCCCGCGGGCCGTAGTTTGCCCATCTCTGGACTAGATGATCACAATGGTCCTGTCTGGCCTTTGAATCTAGACTACCAGGGGCTTTCAAACCTCCCCACCCAGGTGCAGTAGTTCCTGGGTACCCTGGGAAGGTATGTGGAGAGATCTAGAGAAAAAAAACTAATAGAGCTATAGCTGTATATACTTTTCTGTGTATCTTCCAAAGAGCCAGAGTGGGGACAATGTGCATCCCCTATGTCTTGTCCACAGCCTGGCCCCAATTCAAGCTCAGACCACACAGAGAGCCCTCCAAAGGATATAGGAAGAGGGGAGGGCATGTTGTCCTGGAGGTGGCAGCGCTCCCTTCTTCATGGAGGGGATCCATATATGGAGGATCCTTCCATGCTCAGATCGAAGGGGGAAATGATCTGGCCACTGCTGCTTTTGTTATAAAAGTATATAATGCCAAAATATTTAATGTGCTGACACATGAAGTTACTATTTTTAAAAGGTTCTAACTCTCAAACTCAGAGAGAGTCCAGTAAAAAGAGAACACCTGAACAATAATTTGTGAAAATGGGGAATAAATGCCTTGTAGGCAATCCTGGAAAACTTTTCCCTTATGAAATACCATTTATACACATGCAATTCAATACTTGTGGCACCTCAGAGACTAACAAATTTATTTGAGCATAAGCTTTCGTGAGCTACAGCTCACTTCATCAGATGCATTTGGTGGAAAATACAGTGGGGAGATTTATATACACACACAGAGAACATGGAACAATGGGTTTTATCATACACACTGTAAGGAGAGTGATCACTTAAGATGAGCCATCACCAGCAGCGGGGGGGGGGGGAGGGGGAGGAGGAAAACCTTTCATGGTGACAAGCAAGGTAGGCTATTTCCAGCAGTTAACAAGAACATCTGAGGAACAGTGGGGGGTGGGGTAGGGGGAGAAATAACATGGGGAAATAGTTTTACTTTGTGTAATGACTCATCCATTCCCAGTCTCTATTCAAGCCTAAGTTAATTGTATCCAGTTTGCAAATTAATTCCAATTCAGCAGTCTCTCATTGGAGTCTGTTTTTGAAGCTTTTTTCTTGAAGGATAGCCACTCTTAGGTCTGTGATCGAGTGACCAGAGAGATTGAAGTGTTCTCCAACTGGTTTTTGAATGTTATAATTCTTGACGTCTGATTTGTGTCCATTTATTCTTTTACGTAGAGACTGTCCAGCGTGACCAATGTACATGGCAGAGGGGCATTGCTGGCACATGATGGCATATATCACACTGGTAGATGCGCAGGTGAACGAGCCTCTGATAGTGTGGCTGACGTGATTAGGCCCTATGATGATGTCCCCTGAATAGATATGTGGACAGAGTTGGCAACGGGCTTTATTGCAAGGATAGATTCCTGGGTTAGTGGTTCTGTTGTGTGGTGTGTAGTTGCTGGTGAGTATTTGCTGCAGGTTGGGGGGCTGTCTGTAAGCAAGGACTGGCCTGTCTCCCAAGATCTGTGAGAGTGATGGGTCATCCTTCAGGATAGGTTGTAGATCCTATCTATAAGTTGAGTCATTACACAAAGTAAAACTATTTCCCCATGTTATTTCTCCCCCCCAACCTACCCCCTACTGTTCCTCAGATGTTCTTGTTAACTGCTGGAAATAGCCTACCTTGCTTGTTACCATGAAAGGTTTTCCTCCTTCCCCACCCCCCCCCCGGCTGCTGGTGATGGCTCATCTTAAGTGGTCACTCTCCTTACAGTGTGTATGATAAAACCCATAGTTTCATGTTCTCTCTGTTTGTATATAAATCTCCCCACTGTATTTTCCACCAAATGCATCCGATGAAGTGAGCTGTAGCTCACGAAAGCTTATGCTCAAATAAATTTGTTAGTCTCTAAGGTGCCACAAGTACTCCTTTTATTTTTGCGAATACAGACTAACACAACTGCTACTCTGAGACATGCAATTCAGTGTCATCTAGTGCATTCCAAAAACTGAAGTATTGCTTTTCAAAAGTATGTTTGTATCAGAATAACTCCCATTAGAGGCAGAGAAAAACAGCCCTACCCCATCCTTCAGAACTTGAACAATGATAAGAGAGAATGTACAACTCTCTACAGGCAGAAGCCTGCACTACTTAAGTCAGTTGCAAAACTCCCATAGCCTTAAGTGGTACAGGGTCAGGTCTTATTCTAGATTGAAACGAAAAAGCAGTGCCAATTAAAATTTCATCACAAAAACCAAATATGCTCTTAACACTTCTCTAGTACAGTTTTTTAGAAGTCTAAGATAAAATAAAAAGTTGGAACAAATATTTCTTTAAAAATAACAATCACCTGATTTCTATTATTCTGAAACCTGCAATATTTTAAAATCTACACTAATTTTCCTGTGCATTTCTGCTAATGCCAAAAAACTTTATATAATTCAATTTATAATGAAAGTAAAACAGTTTTACTGTTATAATACTGCACATCTTAAGTGTTATCAGCATGTATGTGTCTAAAGTATCAGGACTATTCCAAACATAGACTACCTTCATTTATTGCAAGGAACAGTGTGTATAAAAGTGTGCTGAGCTAGCAAAATGTTATTTAACTCTGTCTCTGACAAATCTGCAAGCACCAGCTCTCACAGCAATGTATTTAAAAGATCTCCAATAATCAATCAAATGAACAGGAATCCAATAAAGCACTTTACTGTCCCTTCTCAGGGTCAGTTAGTTAATTTAGTAATAGATTTGCACATAAGAAGTTGCCTTTCTATATAACTGTCATTTCATAATGGAGAATCCTCACAAGTACTTCATAATTTATGTCACACACACAATTAATTTCAATCAATGAAACAGGCCATCAACCGTACTGAAAATATGGTCTAGTTCAATTTAGCAGCATTCAGAAGCCTCCACAAGATGAGGCATGTATTTTCCAATCAGCACCCCTACCTAATTATTGATTGTGAGCAGTTATTCGCTTTTTTCACATTCCTGGAAGCTTTTCCACCCCAAGGCACTACGTCTGGTAATGACATGGCAATGCGGCTATGGAACCTCACACATACTTAAGAGCTCAAGAAGCTCAAATTATCGTCCTTTGAAATTAATAATTCTTCTCAAAAATGGTAAATAAAAATATTGAAAAACATAGAAAGGTTTGTGTTTTTGTAAATTTAATTTAAATTCCCATCCGAGTGTTCATCTGAAGCATTACCACTACTGGTAGCAAATAGATTTAACTTTATAACCCAGCACATCAGACTCCCTTTGTCAGAGATAAGGTGACAGGGCCTGCTTGGCTACACCAGCATGACCCTTGCACATTCAATTCTGGGAATAGAGAAATCTGATCCTTTTTGAGCTGGATTTCCTGTTTCCACATGGGGAAGATCAGTATCTGAAGTGGACAAATGACAATCTCTGGGTAGGTCTATACTGCGATAAAATACCCACAGCACCAAGTCTTGGAGCCCAGGTCAGCTGAGTCACAGGGTATGTCTACTCTGCAATTAAAAACTCATTCACGGGATTGGGCTGCAGGGCTAAAAACTGCCATGTAGATGTTCGGGAACCCAGGTTCTGAGACCCTCCCCCCTCACAGAGTAGACATACCCTATGATTTCAATTTCACTTACTAAGTTCTTGGATATGTTGGGGTTTGTACTAGCAAATTGGAGCTAGACCCCTTACAGAAAATGGTAAATCCAGTAAGCAACACAGTTGAATGAGATCATTCGTGCCTCCCTAAGCAGAGGCAAGAAACCAGTTTCCCTCAAACGAGAAGTTGTTAGGCCTTGGCTAAAGATATCATCTCCTGATATTATTCCTAACTTGCTCTTTCTGGTAGAGGGTACTGAAGTAAGTCTAGCACCCTTGAGCGGCAGGGCTCAGGTTTCGGCTTCAGCTTCAGCCCTGGGCAGCTTCAGGTTACAGCCCCCCGCTCGGGACAGTGGGGCTCAGACTTCAGCTTTGGCCCCCCTGCCCAGGTCAGTGGGGCTTGGGTGGGCTCAGGCTTTGGTCCCTCCTCCTGGGGTCATGTAGTAATTTTTGTTGTCAGAAGGGGGTCACAGTGCAATGAAGTCTGAGAATTGCTGACTTAGGTGGACCAGACATGTCATCAGAATGGAAGACCACTGCCTCCAAAACAGACCCTGTATGAGGAGCTGAGTCAGGGCAAAAGAAAGAAGGGTCGTCCATATGAGTGCTTCAGAGATAACTTGAAGAGCAATCTCCAGTGAGTTAGCATCAATCTCAAAGAACTTGAGCAAATGGCTCAGAATAGGACGCACTGGCAGTCTCTGACAAGATTAGCATGCAACAGGTTTGAGTGGGATTGAAGAAATTGTTTCCAGGCTGCACACGAAAGGCACCACAGAGCTGCATCATCAAATATGAGGGATATAGACTTCCCATGCCCTCAGTTAGGCTGACTCTGTGCATCAGTGTTCAGACTTCAGAGCCACCAGCATAGCCATAGAGGAGAATTTAAACAATATAATCATCATCAGCAGCAATGGCCTACTACAACTACAATCTGGAGATCAAACACACAACACATGGTTCTTGCATTGCAGGTTATTTGGAAACTACAGCTGATGCACAATATGGTGGTGTTTGCTCAAAAGCAATAGCAGCAGACAGCGTATTATACCACTTTAAAGTCTTCATCGCTTTCCATGCGTTTCTGGGAGTGATTCAAGTTACCGATACGATCTTTAAAGTTCTCCACAGTTCGAGTCCTAGCTACATGAGAAACTGCCTTTCCCCTCCATATCACAACAACAGTCCCTCGATCTGAATGTCCAGGAGGTGGACACAAAGTATTTTCAAGTGGAAGACTCTGGCGGCAAACAGCAGAGAGCGTAACAGAGGGAGTTTGCCTGGGATCTGTCTGAGAGGAGGTACGCTAAGGGCTGCATTAGGGAGGCTCTGTTGGTGAGTATCTGAGTGTCTGTTGTGGAGACAGTTTGACAGTTTGACCATGTACTTGATTGGTTGGTTGGTTGAAAAGTGTGATTTGGGAGTTCTTTGTTCCTGGTGAGCCTTGAGTGGGCCTGACTGTTATAAAAAGCCAGTCAGCTGCGAACCAGCTGAACTGCAAACAGCAGAGAGGCTAACAGAGGGAGTTTGCCTGGGAGAGCCCACCGAGGCTTACATCTTGCCGGCTTCTCTGAGTAGTTACTACAACTCCTGAGGAAACTCGTAGAAGGAAGGTAATATGGATAGGGAGCGTTCAGCTGTTGTGACCTGCACTGGATGTGCCACGTTTGTCTTTCTTCCACAGGACAGAAGCGACTTTGTCTGTACAAAATGCAAGCTGGTCTCCATATTGGAAGAGAAGATTCAAGATCTGGAGAAACAAGTATCGACCCTGCGTTGCATACGAGAAACTCAAGATTTTCTGGACAGACATCAGGATATGCTTCTACAGGCACAATGTTCTGAAGATTCAGAGCAGGCTGCGCAGCGGGGACAGGAGGATGGTGAAGGAATTTGGCAGCATGTGACCTCCAGAAGAAGAAAGGGGAGCGTCCATGTACCAGCAGTGCAGATTCAGTTAAGCAACCATTTTCATGTTCTCTCCACAGGTACTAATGCGGAGAGTGGACTAGATAATACATCTGAGGGAAGGAAACAGAAGGAGACTCCGCCGATTGGAAGGCATGAGATGCACTGACCTAGGGATGGGGGTTCCACGACCACCGCTCCAAAGAGGAGGCGGTGGGTGGTGGTGGTCGGGGACTCTCTCCTCAGGGGGACTGAGTCATCTATCTGCCGCCCCGACCGGGAAAACCGAGAAGTCTGCTGCTTGCCAGGAGGTAGGATTCACAATGTGACGGAGAGACTGCCGAGACTCATCAAGCCCTCCGATCGCTACCCCTTCCTGCTTCTCCACATGGGCACCAAGGATACTGCCAAGAATGACCTTGAGCAGATCGCTGCGGACTACGTGGCTCTGGGAAGAAGGATAAAGGAGTTTGAGGTGCAAGTGATGTTCTCGTCCATCCTCCCCGTGGAAGGAAAAGGCCTGGGTAGAGACGGTTGAATCACAGAAGTCAACGAATGGCTACGCAAGTGGTGTCGGAGAAAAGGCTTTGGATTCTTTGACCATGGGATGGTGTTCCAAGAAGGAGGAGTGCTAGGCAGAGATGGGTTCCACCTAACAAAGAGAGGGAAGAGCATCTTCGCAAGCAGGCTGGCTAACCTAATCAGGAGGGCTTTAAATTAGGTTCACTGGGGGAAGGAGACCAAAGCCCTGAGGTAAGTGGGGATGTGGGATACCGGGAGGAAGCACGAGCAGGAGAACGCAAAAGGGGAGGGCTCCTGCCTCATACTAAGAAAGCAGGACAAACAGCAAGTTATCTCAAGTGCCTATACTCAAATGCAAGAAGCCTGGGAAATAAGAAGGGAGAACTGGAAGTCCTGACACAGTCACGGAATTATGTTGTGATTGGAATAACAGAGACTTGGTGGGATAACTCACATGACTGGAGCACTATCATGGATGAATATAAACTGTTCAGGAAGGACAGGCAGGGCAGAAAAAGGTGGGAGAGTTGCATTGTATGTAAGAGAGCAGTATGACTGCTCAGAGCTCTGGTATGAAACTGCAGAAAAACCTGAGCGTCTCTGGATTAAGTTTAGAAGTGTGAGCAACAAGGGTGATGTCGTGGTGGGAGCCTGATATGGACCACGGGATCAGGGGGATGAGTTGGACGAGGCTTTCTTCTGGCAACTAACGGAAGTTACTAGATTGCAGGCCCTGGTTCTCATGGGAGACTTCAATCACCCTGATATCTGCTGGGAGAGCAATACAGCAGTGCACAGACAATCCAGGAAGTTTTTGGAAAGTGTAGGGGACAATTTCCTGCTGCAACTGCTGGAGGAACCAACTATGGGCAGAGCTCTTCTTGACCTGCTGCTCACAAACCAGGAAGAATTAGTAGGGGAAGTGGATGGGAACCTGGGAGACAGTGACCATGAGATGGTCAAATTCAGGATCTTGACACAAGAGCAGCAGAATACGGACCCTGGACTTCAGAAAAGCAGATTTCGACAACCTCAGGGAACTGATGGGCAGGATCCCTTGGGAGAATAACATGAGGGGGAAAGGAGTCCAGGAGAGTGGCTGTATTTTAAAGAATCCTTATTGAGGTTACAGAGACAAACCATCCCGATGTGTAAAAAGAATAGTAAAATATGGCAGGCAACAAGCTTGGCTTAACAGTGAAACCTTTGCTGATCTTAAACACAAAAAAGAAGCTTACAAGAAGTGGAAGATTGGACAAATGACCAGGGAAGAGTATAAAAATATTGCTCAGGAATGCAGGAGTGAAATTAGGAAGGCCAAATCACACTTGGAGTTGCAGCTAGCAAGAGATGTTAAGAGTAACAAGAAGAGTTTCTTCAGGTATGTTAGCAACAAGAAGAAAGTCAAGGTAAGTGTAGGCCCCTTACTTACTGAGGGATGCAACCTAATGACAGAGGATGTGGAAAAAGCTAATGTACTCAATGCTTTTTTTGCCTCTGTCTTCACAAACAAGGTCAGCTCCCAGACTGCTGCATTGGGCAGCACAGCATGGGGAGGAGGTGACCAACCCTCTGTAAAGAAAGAAGTGGTTCGGGACTATTTAGAAAAGCTGGACAAGCACAATCCATGGGGCCGGATGCTCTGCATCCAAGAGTGCTAAAGGAGTTGGCGGATGTGATTGCAGAGCTATTGGCCACAATCTTTGAAAACTCATTGCAATCTGGGGAGGTCCTGAACGACTGGAAAAAGGCTAATGTAGTGCCCATCTTTAAAAAAAGGGAAGGAGGAGGATCCTGGGAACTACAGGCCAGTCAGCCTTACCTCAGTACCTGGAAAAATCATGGAGCAGGTCCTCAAGGAATCAATTCTGAAGCACTTACAGGAAAGGAAAGTGATCAGGAACAGTCAGCATGGATTCACCAAGGGCAAGTCATGCCTGACTAATATAATTGCTTTCTATGACAAGATAACTGGCTCTGTGGATGAGGGGAAAGCAGTGGACGTGTTATTCCTTGACTTCAGCAAAGCTTTTGACATGGTCTCCCACAGTATTCTTGCCAGCAAGTTAAGGAAGTATGGGCTGGATGAATGGATTATAAGGTAGATAGAAAGCTGGCTAGATTGTCAGGCTCAACGGGTAGTGATCAATGGCTCCCTGTCTAGTTGGCAGTCGGTATCAAGTGGAGTGCCCACAGGGTCGGTCCTCGGGCCGGTTTTGTTCAATATCTTCATTAATGATCTGGAGGATGGCGTGGATTGCACCCTCAGCAAGTTTGCAGATGACACTAAACTGGGAGGAGAGGTAGATACGCTGGAGGTTAGGGATAGGATACAGAGGGCCCTAGACAAATTAGAGGATTGGGGCAAAAGAAATCTGATGAGGTTCAATAAGGACAAGTGCAGAGTCCTGCCCTTAGGACGGAAGAATCCCATGCACTGCTACAGACTAGGGACCAAATGGCCAGGGCAGCAGTTCTGCAGAAAAGGACCTAGGAGTTACAGTGGACGAGAAGCTGGATATGAATCAACAGTGTGCCCTTGTTGCCAAGAAGGCCAATGGCATTTTGGGATGTATAAGTAGGGGCATTGCCAGCAGATCGAGAGACGTGATCATTCCCCTCTATTCGACATTGGTGAGGCCTCATCTGTAGTACAGTGTCCAGTTTTGGGCCCCACACTACAAGAAGGATGTGGAAAAATTGGAAAATGTCCAGCAGAGGGCAACAAAAATGATTAGGGGACTGGAACACATGACTTATGAGGAGAGGCTGGGGGAACTGGGATTGTTTAGTGTACAGAAGAGAAGAACGAGGGGGAGGATTTGATAGGTGCTTTTGACTACCTGAAAGGGGGTTCCAAAGAGGATGGAGCTAGACTGTTCTCAGTGGTAGCAGATGACAGAACAAGGAGTAATGGTCTCAAGTTGTAGTGGGGGAGGTTTAGGTCGGATATTAGGAAAAACTTTTTCACTAGGAGGGTGGTGAAACACTGCAATACGTTACCTAGGGAGGTGGTGGAATCTCCTTCCTTTGAAGTTTTTAAGGTCAGGCTTGACAAAGCCCTGGCTGAATGATTTAGTTGGGGATTGGTCCTGCTTTGAGCAGGGGGTTGAACTAGATGACCTCCTGAGGTCCCTTCCAACCCTGAAAATCTATGATTTCCCATATTGATCTGACATAGCCCATGTCTTGACCTTCAGGGATGGTGAATCTCTACTTATTTCTCTGTGGAGATTCAGTCTATTCTACACTAGCATTTTTGCTGGTCAAGGTGTGAAAAACCACACACTCCATGACTGACATAAGTTCACCGACAGAAGCACCGGTGTGGACAGAGCTATGTAGGAGGGAGATGCTCTCCTGCCGACATAGCTAGCTCCACTCACTGAGGGTGATTTTATTATGTTGATGGGAGAGCTCTCTCCTGTCGGCATAGAGCAGCTATATGGGAGACCTTATAGCAGTGCAGCTGCATTGGTACCGTTGTGCCACGGTAAGGTCTCTAGCGTAGACATAGCTTCAGTCTCTTTAGGTTTTGTTTGATTTACCTAATCTTGAATTACGTTAATATGTATGTGCACCCAGAGACACTGAGAGGTGTGCATTTTTAAAAATCAGCAAACACTTAATCACAATAGTTAATCTAAATAATAATCCCGCAAAAACCCTATGAGCAGTTTATGACCTGATTTCCACTTGATAAACTAATGACTTAGACAGTTAAAGTCTTACTATACAGCTATTAGATGTGGTGCTCTAAAGGGTCAGATTCCCCCTTACATTAGGGTAGCTTTGTGCTGATCTGCTGGCATATAGCTACCCTCATGTCTGCTAATGTGGTAAGTAGTAGCAGCTGACCACATTTTAGAGGCTCCTCCAGTGATAAAGAGCTACCTCAGTGGAGCTTATCACTCCGCCTGCTCCCTGCAGCATGATTTAAAGCCACCTTTGCACATATTCTTAAGTATTCCTTGGACACCACCAAGAATCTAAGCCAAGAGAGAAGCAACTGGAGTTCATCTAAAAACAGTACTAAATAATTTACCTAATTTAAGAAAAAAAATTTCCATCAGAAAGACAGGACATTAGTTACTTAAAAATGCAAAACCATTTATTATTGTAATTCTAACCCAGACAAGCATCAATACATTTTATACATTTGGGATAATGATTTATAAATGGGGTTATGATTCATAATTGGAATGTACTATCTGCACTGAGATAACACATATGGTGAAATGGTTTTGGTTATAGTTTCAGGGCACTGAAAAGTAACAGAGGAATTTGCCAACCATAATAGTGACAACAACAAAAGAGATAAAATGCTACTAATGAATGTTTTTGCTACTAACAGTAAAACAATATCTGAAATATTTCCAGTTACAGGCCATTAAAAGATAAATTACATGCTAATGCAAAGCTATTAACCATTTAAAATTGAACAAGCCATACCTGCTCCCTGGCCTGACCATCTAGTTGAACTAGTTCATGTAGAAATTCTCTTAAACACTTCAACAGGTCTTCTTTCACTAAAACAACTAACAGCTGATGTATGATTTTTTTTTTTAAAGAAATAACAACACACCTAAACTAGGATCAGTACAATGCTCCCAATAGACAGTAAAATGAATACATTCTGAAGCTGGGGTAGTACAGATAAGTACCGTACTATAAAAGGATTTACTCTCTACCCAATATTTGCACCTCACAGAATCATAGAAGTGTAGGACTGGAAGGGACCTCAATTGTCATCTAGTCCAGCCCCCTGCACTCAAGGTAGGACAAAGGTATTTGTCTAACCTGTTCTTAAACACCTCTAATGAAGGAGATTCTACAACCTCCCCAGGCAATCTGTTCCAGTCCTTCACTACCCTGACAGTTAGGAAGTTTTTCCTATGTCCAACCTAAACTGACCTTGCTGCAATTTAAGTCCATTGCTTCTTGTCCTATCCTCAGAGGTTAACAAGAAGATTTTTTTCACCCTCCTCCTTGTAACAACTAGGGTTGCCAGACGTCCGAGTTTTGACTGGAACGCCTGGTCAAAAAGGGACTATGGCGGTTCACTGACCAGGCTGTTAAAAGTCCGGTCGGCGGCACAGCGGAGCTAAGGTAGGCTCCCCCTGCCTTCTCTGGCTCTGCATAGTTCCCCAGAAGTGGACGGCATGTCCAGCCCCAAGGTGCGGGGGTGATCAGGGAAGCTCTACATGCTGCCCCGCCCCCAGCGCCGGCTCCTCAGCTCCCATTGGCAGGTAACAGAGACCTCTGGTCCCTCCGCCTAGGGGCCAGACATGCCGCCCACTTCTGAGAGCAGCGCGGAGCCAGGGCAGGTAGGGAGCCTGCTATAGCCTCACTACAATGCCAACCAGGAGCAGCCTGAGGTAAGCGCCGCCCGGCCGGAGCCCACACCCCAAACTCTCTGCCCCAGTTTGGAACACCCTCCCATACCTTTACTCCCTCCCAGACCCTACACCCAAACTCCCTCCCAGAGCCTACACCCCACTTCCCCTCCCACACCCCAACCCCAGCCCTGAGCACCCTCCCAGAGCCTGCACCTCACAATCCCTCCTGCACCCCAACCCCCTACCCCAGCCCTGAGACTCCTCCTGCACCCCAAATTCCTGCCCCAGCTTGGAGCCCCATCTCGCACCCTGAACTCCTCATTTCTGGCCCCACCCTGGAGCCCTCACCCCCTCCTGTACCCCAACCCCCTGCCCCAGCCCAGTAAAAGTGAGTGAGTGAGGGGGCTGGAGTGAGTGGGGGTGGGGCCTCAGGGAAGGGAAGAGGCAGGGGTGGGGCAAGGGTGTTCTGTTTTGTGCAATTAGAAAGTTGGCAACCCTAGTAACAACTCTATGTATTTGAAAACTTATGTTCCCTGTCAGTCTTCTTTTCTCCAAACTAAACAAACCCAATTTTTTCAATCTTCCCTCAAAAGTCATGTTTTCTAGACCTTTAATCATTTTTGTTGCTCTCCTCTGGACTTTCTCCAATTTGTCCACCTCTTTCCTGAAATGTGGCACCCAGAACTGGAAACAGTATTCCAGTTGAGGCCTTATCAGCACGGAGTAAAGTGGAAGAATTACTTCTCGTGTCTTGCTTACAACACTCCTGCTGATGCATCCCAGAATGATGTTTGCTTTTTTTGCAGCAGTGTTACACAAATCCACTATAACCCCCAGATCCCTTTCTGTAGCACTGTACTCCTTCCTAGGCAGTCATTTCCCATTTTATACGTGTGCAACTGATTGCTCCTTCCTAAGTGGAGTACTTTGCATTTGTCTTTTCTGAATTTCATTTCTCCAGTTTGTCCAGATCATTTTGAATTTTAATCTTATCCTCGAAAGCATTTGCAACCCCTCCCAGCTTGGTACTGTACACAAATTTTATAAGTGTACTTTCTATGACATCTAAATCATTAGATATGAAGGAGGGATACTGAGGATAAAATATACTTGTATTTGTTTTTTAATACATTATACTACATAGATCCATAAGTCTGCATCAAAAATTAGACCTTTCAAACCTTGTACTGAGACAGTTTTCGGTCACGTTCTACAAGAAGATATAAATTCAGTATACATGTTATGTGAACTCAGAATGAACACACTTTCTGTCAAAAACTCCATCATACAGTTATAACACAGTGCCATCTGCTGTACATTTGTTGCTGTACAAATGACAAAACTTCCAACCCAAAATATAAAACTCATATGTAGGTTTTCAAAATACCTAACACACAGGCTACCTTACTGTAATTTTGCCACTGATGTTTTACATGAAAATAAGACTGAGCACTGCATATTCAATTCTGCAAATATACAAAAAGCTCTATGTATGCTAGCACAAGGGTGGCTGCTGAACACAGAAATCAAATGAGACCATGGGCACCACTGCTTCTATTTCCCAAAGAAAAACTGATTGTTTTGGTCACAGCTGGAGTTTACTTGAGCCTTCTTCAATAAAATATTAATATGCACATTTTGCTACATTCCCTCATTAACAACTAATTATGCCACAGACGGCAAGAAAGCTACCAGTTTTCATGCAGCTTTTTCTTGCTTACAAATACTCTCATGAACACATACTGATTTTTTAAATATCTTTTAGAGAAAATGGAGAAGAAAAAATGGGGTAAGCACTATTAGGAAGTTGGAAGATCTCACTGAAATATGATTGCATGTTACATCTTAGAGGTAATACTGTGCAATATAACTGCTTTATCACTAGTTTTGATGAACATGAAGAGTAAACAGGGAGTAGAACCTGAATTATTTACTGATATTCATGCTATTGATATTCCTTTTATCAAAAGGATCCTTACAGGCTCTCAAGAATCCCTTACCCTTTCCTCCAACAATTTCATTCTTCCTGTTAAACTCTAAATTCACTTTCCTTCTCAATGGCCAAAAAAGGCTCTCTTTAACTAGGAGAACAGAGGAGTAACCTCTCCAGAGTTTGATATCAAGAACGCTCCCAGAGATTAGGCAACAAGAGATGTTAAAACAGCAAATAGCCACGAGATACCACTTGCTCACATGAGCACACATTGAAGCAACTGAGGTCCACTATTCTGAGAAGCAAAAGACTTCAGGCAGTTCAAACCTAGCATCACCACAGATGTAAAGGCAAAGCAGTCACCTTTTAGAATGATCTATAATGACCCAGTATGGTTTTGCAAACAACTGAAGAGCCCCTGTTGTTGGCGAGAGGGTACAGTCTCCTGCAGGAAGCAGAGGCATGCTAAGATGCACTAATCAGATATTAAATTCTACTACCATGCTGCCAAAATGAAATAATTTCTGGAAATGTTTCGCATTTCTTTTCTCTAAAGAAGAGTGGTGTATGTTGGGTATTTGACTCAAGTAAGGGTCTTATTGCTATAATTCAGTATGTTACAGTAATAACTTAAAATACAAAATATAAATCACATGTACATTGTCATTTTGAGGAGCATTTGGGCTCCCCAAACCCCAATATCCTACTTTACATTAGACTAGAATAAACTGAGAATGTATCAATACATTGCTTTATGCTTTAAAAACTGGTCTTAAGATCCTTTGTATGTTTATAGGAGCTGAAATGTTCTGGGTAGATGTAACATTTCAAGGAGGCTACTGCTGGGTTTGCAATGGTTTTTTGTTTGTTTTTTAGTATTTCAGATATTGCCAACTCTTGCAATTTTATCATGAGTCTCATGATATTATCTTTTTTAATGTCCCAGATCCTGGAATTATATGATTAGATGAGCATGACAGAGTTTATCAGGCCTTCTCTGTTGGAGGTGTTGGCCCCTTGAAAGCCCCCTATTCAAGAAAAACCCACTACGGCCAGGCTACTAACAAGACTTGGTAGGTGGGGCTCGTGCAGGAGGTTGGACTAGATGATCAGAATGGTACCTTCTGACCTTAGTATCTATGAATCCAAAACTTCTTCAGCGTAGACAAGCCACTTGTCTGGTTTTAAGTCAGACTGTCCTGTTTTAAAATGTTTTTTCCCAGTCCAGTACTAACATAAAATTGGACTTGGTTTTGTCTAGTACAGGAGTCAGCAACCTTTCAGAAATGGTGTGCCGAGTCTTCATTTATTCACTCTAATTTAAGGTTTCACATGCCAGTAATACATTTTAATATTTTAGAAGGTCTCTTTCTGCAAGTCTATAATACATAACTAAACTATTGTTGTATGTAAAGTAAATAAAGTTCTTAAAACGTTTAAGAAGCTTCATTTAAAATGAAATTAAAATGCAAAGCCCCCCGGACCGGTGGCCAGGACCCAGGGCAGTATGAGTGCCACTGAAAACGAGCTTGCGTGCTGCCTTTGGCATGTGTGCCATAGGTTGCCTACCCTTGAAATATTTCAGAGTAGCAGCCGTGTTAGTCTGTATTCGCAAAAAGAAAAGGAGTACTTGTGGCACCTTAGAGACTAACAAATTTATTAGAGCATAAGCTTTCCGACGAAGTGAGCTGTAGCTCACCAAAGCTTATGCTTTAATAAATTTGTTAGTCTCTAAGGTGCCACAAGTACTCCTTTTCTTTTTACCCTTGATCTCTTATCACAGATGGGGGATGCCATTTTGAAGAGCATGCCATTCCACCCCCACTAGCACAGTGTGTGTGAAGTCACAATGGTGGAGGTGGGATGGCACAATTTTCAAAATGGCATCCTCCATGTGGTGTGACCTTGCATGCAGTCACCCCGGTGACAGTGGGAGTCACACAGGCAGGGCCAGAGTCACACGAAAGCTTATGCTCAAATAAATTTGTTAGTCTCTAAGGTGCCACAAGTTCTCCTTTTCTTTTTGCGAATACAGACTAACACAGCAGCTCCTCTGAAACCTGCTATTGCCAGAAGTACCAGAATCTCTGGTATCTGGGGGATGGATGAGTGTCACTCTACTTCAGGGTATGCTGACACAACCCAGAGAAGTGAGCCTCCCAGCCTGGGTTGACGGACTCTGAGTGGTGGGGCTCATGCTAACACTCTAAAAATAATGGCTGTGTAGTAAGCACTTGGAAGTGGTTCCGGCTGGACCTCAGGCTGTGAAGCCTAGGGAGAGGGATGGGCATACAAGACTTAGGTCCAGCCCAACTTCAAAGCACTTTCTACACCAGGGGTGGGCAAACTTTTTGGCTCGAGGGCCACATTGAGGCTGCAAAACTGTATGGAGGGCTTGGTAGGGTAGGCTGTGCCTCCCGACATAGCCTGGCCTCCACCCCCTATCCGCCCCTTCCCACTTCCCGCCCCCTGCCCTCAGAACTCCCGACCCATCCAACCCCTCCGCTCCTTGTCCCCTGACCACCCCCTCCCGGGGTCCCCTGCGACCCAACCCCAACCCAACCCCCCTGCTCCCAGTCCCCCGACCCCATCCACACCCCTGCCCCGACAGGCTCCTCGGAACCCCATGCCTATCCAACCCCACCCCGTTCCCCGTCCCTTGACCACTCCCGCAGAACCTCCACTCCATTCCACTACCCCTGCTCCCTGTCCCCTGACTGCCCACAGAACCCCCCCGCCCCTTATCCAACTCCCTGGCCCCAGCCCCCTTACCATGCCGCTCAGAGTGGCATGTCTGGCAGCTGTGCTGCCCGGCCGAAGCTAGGCACACTGCCGCTCTGCTCGGCAGGAGCGTGCAGCCCCGCTGCCCGAAGTGCTGCCTGCGCGGCAGCATTACTACGAGGGAGGGGGTACAGCATGGGGTCGGGCAGGGCGGTCCCGCGGGCCGTAGTTTTCCCATCTCTGTTCTACACAGATATTTTTAGAACACCAACATGAACCCCACCCCCTCATGCCTGTCAACCCAAACTGTGAGGCTCAATTCTGTGGGCTGTGTAGACATACCCTCAGAGGTCTAGAAGGGCTAGGCATAGGCCTGGCAATCCGGTACATTGAACTAGTCCAATAATACCAAGTGACCACCTGCTATTTGACCATGATCAAATACTGTCAAATATTCCATCAAGAACACCTTGATGTAAGAGGTAACCTGCCTTTTTACATGGTGCCCTCTATTAACAAAACTACTTCAACATCTTGATCATTCACTTTACTATATACTGCAAAAAAGTTGAACTGAAAATTGCACATCTTGATTTGCTGGAATTTTCTAGAACAAACATTGTATGTATATCTTTATTTGTATACCAGGCCATCAAGGCACATGACAGTTTACAAATCACATTGAACAAGTGACAGTCCCTGCATCTAACTGATCACAACACTATGAAGAATAACAGTGTCAATTCATGACTCTCAAGTTTGCAAGGAAGATGATGATGAGAATTCTAATCTCCACTGCCTGAGCAACGGGCATGAGGAAGAACTTTTCCAAAGTGACAAAAGATGCTTCAGTTAAAATATCACAGCAAGACAGATGATTGATTTGCTACAAACCGAACATGTGCAGAAAAAGCAATAGGAGGGTGAAATTCTCCTGGGCCACAGTAAGCCTGTCAACCATGAAATATATGCAGCTACATTATTGAAGTCACTTACAAATTAACACTCTCTTTACAGAGAATTTGAAAGCTTTGAAAGAGTCACAGAGGCTAATGTTTGTGTTAACCCAAGAAAATGAGGAAAGGCAAGCAGTTTTGCTAAAAAAATGTTAATGGTGAATCTTGGTTCCTTAAGCCTTGGCATCTATTTTCCCAGCCATATGCATACCCTTTACATGTGTAATTCACATTAGCATTAATTGAAGTTAGTTACACAAATCCCTTGTGAATCAACAGTAGATTAAACCCCAGTGTTGAAGTAATCCGAAAATTAGTAATGCTAAGAAGAGAATATAAGGTGTTTCATTTGCTCAATAAAATCAGAAACAAAAAATAATGAAGAACAGGATAAGTTTAGCAAGGATTTATGGAATCTTTCCATCTATTACAGGCCTCGGAATTCAAATTTCCCCAAGAGAAACAGCTCTCCCTGAAATGTTATGTGTCACAACTCATCTAAGGGTAAGGTCTGTCTGGGAAGTTTGGTAAAAATCAGACCCTAGTTACGATGTTTCGAAAAAGTAACTATTTACATTTATTCTAAAAATGTCTAAAGATATTTTGGTGAATAATCTAAAATTGCTTGGTAGGAATTCCTGACACATTAAGGGTTTTTTTTTTTTTTAAACAAAAAATTCATTCAGTCTTCCAAGCTCTTGAATTCAACAGTTTATTTTGATCTGTTTGACCCAACAGGCTAGTCAAAGATTGGGGTCCTGCAGATATTTCAGTTGGGGGTGGAAATTGACAAGAGAGTCTGGTATTTTCTTTGATGCAATTTTGTTTATTTACAAGGAATGTATAAAATTCTGCTTCTCCAAATGCCGGAAGGACTAGAAAAACAAGCATAGTTTCTTAGCTTACAGTCCCCAAGCCTCGTTAACCAACACCAGACCCACCTCCCCCCCAAAATCTCTGTAGCTTTTCCCTGGGTCATATACTGTGCTCACAGGCTGCTGTTTGGCTCTCTTGCTTTTTGTCTCTGTTCTAACTTATTTTCTGTCTCTGTACTCTAGTTTCTCTCCCTCCTCCACCCCCCCCCACCACACACAAACACACACACTCCTGGTCACAATACCAAGCGGAACCCTCCACCCACAAGATGTTAGTTTCTGGGCAGACTATATTAGGCCTTGTTTTAAGTGTGGCCCCTTAAAATGTTTCTTGTTTGTTACAATTATTTTAAGTGTCTTCCTGTCTGCTTTTGCTCTTCATTTAATGTCTCCCCACTTCCCATATGATCTCTATCTCTCAGCTCAAAACAAGGAGAGTTAGCATTATGGGAGCAGCCAGGTCTCTGAGGCAGGGAACACACTGGGAACCCCTGGTTAAAATATATAAATCACCATTTTCCTATTGGTGGGAAAAGCTGGGGGGACAAAACTGCATTAAGAATTGCTTCTGATCAGAGGAGAACTATCTGGAAGTTGGTTGGACTGCTGTTTTGATCCTTCATTCTTTGGAATCTCTTACTTCAGTGTGTACTAAAATAATTCAAATGGAAGTTTTGTGATTCTTCAGTAGACAATACTGTACTTTGCCTAAGTATAGAATCTTGACAAAATTGCAAAAAGAGAAAAAAATAAAACTAAAGCAAAAATCAGTTATTCACAGGGTTTTTCTAATCCCACAACTTAATCCATACAGTCCTGTTTCGGTTAACCAAGGCAGTTTTTCCTTCACCAAAATACTTAGTGAAAATTTTAAATTGGAAACTCCCATATTTTAAGGCCAAAATCCATTTGATCTTTCTACAATATTATTTAGGCAAAACAATTCAACATCTAAAGGGTCATTTTCCAAAGAAACACTGAAAACCAAATACCTTGCATATGGTGATTGCTTATACACCAGAATGTTACTATTTTTCAGGCTTAATCTCCAAGGTGACATGTTCACAGGAAATTAACTACTGAGCTGCTTTGTCACTGATCCAGTGGCCCCAAATTCCCTCCCCTCCCCCCATAGAGCATAGTGATGCACTGGCTACTATTCTAATCTGCAGACTAGGACGAGAAGGGGCTAGGTAAAAGCTGCCGTGAAGGAGCTGTGCTGCAGCCTTGCGGCATGCTGATGGGTTAGGATGGACTTTCATCCCAACTAAATCCAACAGGTTTCCTGATCAAAACCGGTTCACTCAAACTTTGTGCAGGTAGGAATGATATTCACTCTTAATGAACAGCCTGCTGATCATGGCTGGAAAAAGAGTGTCGTCTGGAAAACCTACAGCTTTCCCACCTCCATAAATATTACTAACAAACAGAAAGACTATGGAAAACGTCTACCACCTGTTATTTCCCAGTTATAACACAGTGCATACTAAGAAACCACCGAAATCTGAAATTTTGTGACCAGCCTCAAAAGTGCCAGTAATCATCTGTGTTTTAGAAGCTGGAGTCAAGGCAGAGCACAAGTGCAAAACATATAAGTAACAGACACAGTACTAACTACAGAAACTTTGCCAAATGCCACATCTTGAAGTGGTGGCTTTTTGGGGGGCTAGAAATGTGGAGAATATCAAATTATAGTTGAAAGTTAACCTCTTTCCCTCCCACATATATACCCATTTAAAAAAATATGCTCACGGCTAGCGACTATCATAGCTGGGGGGGTTTGCTAATGATTTTGCATATCCACCAATGTTGATTTTGATGGCTTAAATTTTCATTGCTACCTGACAGCCAGTTTGCAAATAAAAGGCCTTCAAAATGAACCTGACATTTTCCAGCCCTTTTCAGCTAAATCCAAGCAATCTAGATCTTCTTAGTGCCCCATGCCATCTTCTTGTTTTTCCCACTATGAAGTATTTTAAATGTCTCATTTTACTTTGAAAAATGACTATAAAAATGGCACCTCTCTACTCCACAGATCTACTTCCTGTGTATTCAGTCACATCTATTTGATTCAGTAATTAATAAGTTTACTACTTCTTACTCTCATTAAAAGTGGAGCACAGTTATTGTAGAGTTAGCTGGATTCTGTTCTGGCTCACACATCATCCATAGAATTGATATAAATGTTGGGACAAATTTTGTCTCCAGTGATATTAGGACAACCTCATGAAAAGTTGATAATATGGTAGCAAAGGTAATATTGAGTGAGAAATCACTGCCAGTGATTATGTATAAGCCAGAAGGAAAACAGTTTGCCTTTCACATCTCACTTTGAATGTGTAGGGATGGCAACTAGCCCTAAAACAGCATCTTTTTATTTGTAAGATGAGCAGATTTGTTATGGAAGTCACTGAATATGACATGACAAAAGTGGTGAAAACATCTGTTGACAGCGCTGCTGATGCCACATCATTGCTGAAAATACCATTACAAAATTTCCTAAAATCACCCAAAGAGACAAACATGGAAGCTCCTGATGGCTTTATTAAAGAGACATTTTTCAGAGCAGAACCAGCACTTCAATATTTGTTACACAAACTTGAGAAATATTTGTTCAAAACTGAAAGAAAAAAAACTCTAGATGGAATGTGAGCAATACTAGAAGAGAGATAGTAAGCAAGAGCACAATATTTGATATGCGATTTACTCGGTCAGCCCAGGAAACCAGAACTAAAACAGAAAACATCCTTAGCAAAGATCTTCCTTCCAGAAAAGTCATACCAAATAGTGACATGTATTTTATATAAAGCTGTTCAGATCTGGCTAGCTCCACGCAGGGTCAAGAAGCAAGACAATATGCTGAAGAACAGCTAAGGCAGATTTGGATTGTTGCTGCTTTAAGTTCTCCACCAGGTCATGCAATCCACATGACTCTGAGTGGGAATAACCATTTACTGAATACAGACACTCATTTTCCACCAGTGCTAAATTTGATATTAGCGTTTGTCTATAAGACTACTAAGTTTGTCTAAGACTACCTTGAGGCCCATCATCTATATAGGTTCTGATTTCTTGTCATGTCATGGAAACATCACAATTAGATTGTTCTTTTCCTAAGGATACATGTGTCAGCAGCTGCAAGAACAGTGCACACTAAAATGAAAGAAAACCTTCCTAAGGAATCAAAGTGTCACAGCGTTCTGCTTTTATTTTATATAAAATAGAAAATTGTGACTACATATAAATTAATTCATTCGTTAATTCTGTGATAAGATACTCAAACTGATTAGCTAGTTCTGTTAACTAGACATCAAAACAGATTGTCAAACACCATAACAAGCTGGATTAATAGTTGTGGCACTCTGTACCTCAAAGCAGCACCCTGGTATGATGGGTTGTCACCCCTGGGGTGCAGTCTGGGCCCAGACTGAGCCCTGGGGGTGACAACCCAACACATCACATCTGGAACCCCTATATTCACCTGTCATATAATTATGATATATTTCATAGAAAGCATGCCATAGTAAGATATTATATGAAAGGTCATGACCTGCTGAAACCCATTCTTCTGTCAAAATATGTACATCGTTAGTGTGCATGAAGTTATAAGATTTTGCTGTATGGGTTGTTACTGAAATATATTGGAAGATTGAGAGTCCCCATTGCTAGTTCCCCAGTGACAACAAAGGAGGTGATCCACCCAGGAGGGTGTTAACCATTAATCAAGAGGGGAGTTGTAAACAAGGGATGTTCAATGCTGTAGGAAGGTTCCACAAGCATCACACAATGGGGGATTGTTCAGCTCTGACTCAGCAAAGCCCACCAGGACATGTCTGGGATAGTGTTTTCCAGGCACATGGACTAAGGATATAAAATAGAGGACAGAGGCATCATGTTTTGACCTTTCTCCTCCCCCACCTATGCTAGAAGCAACAAGAACGCTGGGAAGATAAAAACTTGCACTGAGGAGACTGGTCCCATGCTTAAAGGGGAAGCCTGCATATTAAGAACTATAACCTACCGGCAACATCCAGTGGGGTGAGAAAACTGCTTGATCTAAATACTGCCTTGTTTAATGTGGTTTAAGATACTGTATATAGACTGTGTGCTTACCTTTTATTTTCTTTGGTAACCATCTCTGACCTTTTGTGCCTACCACTTATAATTACTTAAAATCTATCTTTCTGTAGTCAATAAATGTGTTTTAGACTTTGCCTAAAACAGAGTGCTTTGCTTGAAGTCCTTAACAAATCTCAGCTCAGTATACAAAGGCTAATGTGTGTGTCCTCTCCACATCGGGGGGGGGGGGGAATGGGTAATAAATTTACACTGGTCAGATTTCTGACAAGGGCAAAACAATATATTTTGGGGGTACAAAACTGGGAGCTTAGGAGATTTTTGGTGCCTTTCTCTGTGTGATTCATGAGTTGCTCAGGAAGCATTCACGGAATTTAGCTGGGTGTGGGGTTCAACATGCTGTTGTGCTAAGTGATAACAGCGCCTGGAGGGGTTTGCTGCTTGTCACTAGCAAAGCATTGTGAGCAACAGCCCAGGCTGGAGAGTTAAGGGGGCACAGCGGCACCCCAGTTCCAGGTTGTGACAGGATCCCAGAGATATAATAGTATAAAAAAGGTCATAATTAATTCTAGAAACCATTCAGCAGTGGAACAGAAAGAGCCATATCAACACAGACACATTATAAATTATGCCTCATTGGACATAATCGAAATCTCATTGAAATCATTGAGAAACTTTTCACTAATTTTGGTGGTATCTGGATAAAGAACATAGAGACTAAAACAATCTATTATGGAACAGCCTATAAGGAATGTACCACCACTCCTAATAACCAGTATCTTTAATATGATTGTCAATGAGATAAAACACCCAGTCAAATAGTAAATAAATATTGTAATGCTTATTTTTCCTCACCCAGTTGTCTACATTTTAATCCATGTCCCAGTCTTAAAAGTATACCACACATTCTCAGAAAGGTCCAATGCAACACCCAGTTGGAATGGCAATAGAAAGCGCTCCATTGTATGTCTCCCTGAAATGAAGTCCTAATGGTAGCCACATTCTACAATCCTTAAAAACATACAAAATTATCTTGAAGTCAACTGAAACTTTTGTCTAAGGATCACAGAATTTAGCCCACTGAGCGTTTATAGGATCACCGAACACCCTTAAATATGCCCAACCTTGACAGTATCACACAAGACAAATGATTATAGACCCCAGTAATTAGGCTTTTGTTAAAGCACAATTAAATGAGATTAGTAACAGCAGAGTCAGTAAATCTATATTTAATTTAAACTCACCAGTGAACTGAGGGGAGCTCCTCAATCACTTGTTTTATTTTGTCTTAATTTAATGGAGTCTCCAACTCATTTTTACTTTTCTAATCTACAGTCTTTAAAGGAATATTTTCAAATAGAAAGTTACACATTTGTCCTGATTCTGCACCTTGAAAACAATTTAATATTTCATTTATTATATCAGGGTCTCTTCTTTCATGCTATTTTCCTGTTTTATTGTCATTTCAAAATATCATGACAGGTATTGCGGATAAATTGACTACATATTGGCACAAATAATGTAAATTCTATTTTTGTACACTTTCCAAATGTATAAGACATACTAAGCAAATTTCTCAGTGAAGTTAGCGTGTTGGTTCATCAAACCTTGATGTTACTCATAAAAAAAGGCTCAGATCGGTGGCAAAGGTGCTCAACCGGGCTTATTGTCTTCATAGGCTCAATGGTCACAGACAGGTACACTAACATCTGTGCCCTCAACAAGATATCAGCTCAGCATAACATAATGCTATCCCCTAAGCCATTACAAAGAAGTTCCTCCTATGACTTCTCTTTTATACATTGATACAAACAAGTTAGGTACTGCACTCTAGATCAGGCCATCTGCGGCCCACGAGCCTCCCCAATGTGGCCAACAGGGCTCCAGCAGTTTTCGGGCCAGGTCTCTCTCTTGGCCCCACCTGCCGCCCCAGGGGCCCCAGCAGCACAGCGGAGGGAGCGGCTCATTCCAATGGCTGCCAGCCCCAGGGCAGGGCTGTGCTTTGGCACGCTCCCCCCCGCCCCGAGCACCCCTGCAGCCAATGGGACATTGTGGGGGTGGTGCCTGGGGGCAGCAGCATGCGGAGGCCCCCCAGCCCACCCCACCCCACCTTCGAGCCCCAGGTAAGTGCCACAACCCCGGCCAGAGCCTGCACCCCCACTCCCTCCCCACATACTCACCTCCAAATGCCCTCCCAGAGCCTCCATCCCCTCCTCACAACCCCAGCCCCCAAACGCCCTCCCAGAGCCGGCACCCCCTCCCCCTTTCCACACATCCCCAGCCCTCAAACTCCATCCCAGAGCCTGCACCCCACCCCTCGCCCCATCCCAGAACCTGCACCCAGCACCCAAACTCCATCCCAGAGCCTGCACCCCAGACTCCCTCCCCCATCCAAATTCTCTCCCAGAGCCCAACCTCTCACCCCTTCTGCATCCAAACTCCCTCCCAGAGCCTGTACTCCAATTACCTTACCCCAGACCTCCTCCCCCATCCAAACTCCCTCCAAGAGCCTTAGGCACGTGGGGGGCAGAGTTTTTTTGGGGGGTGGGTTCTGAGTGGCATGAGTGACATTATTGGCCCCCTGGGAGGATTTGAGTACTGGCACTGGCCCTAAGGTAAATTGAGTTTGAGACCCACCTGCTCTAGATTTTGTTAGTTACCACCCTTATTCTTGTTCCTGCTAGTTCAAACAAAACAGCTTCATTCATAATCCTGTTAGTCCATCCTTATCTTATGAGGGGTCAGGGTGTTCCTGTACCATCTCTTGAGCATTTGTTCACATTAGTTATTTTAGAACTCTAGTGTTCTTGTTCCATCCTCTCAGATCAAGAATACACTTAGTTGGCAGAATAGTAACACACCAGGTATTAGCTAAGGCCAGACCTATTTTGGTTCACCTTGTCAGCTATGCCCAGGGCTCCAGCAATGCCCACACAAGCACGTCCCCCTTCTCTGCAACCCCTTCAACAAAGCATCTCCCTAGTAGAAAAAATATGATGGATTTTAACTGGAGTCAAATGCCATCTATACAGTAATTTATAAAGATTATCTTTATAAACTGCTATACAAGCTATACAATATACTATAAGCTATACAAACTGAAGATACACATCTCTTTTCCAGTAGAGACCCCCATTCATCCAGATCAATTTCTTTGTCCAAATCCTTCTCCCATCTTTTCATCTGGGTTGTTTTCTTAACTTTTTTTCAATCAAAATTGTATACATCTTAGAAATTAAGTCTTTCTTCCAGATTGCCCCTGAGTTGACTCCTCAAACATAGCTAAAGCTCTAGATAGAGCTGCCTCATATCCAGATTTCACAATAAAACTTATGACCTGAAAATATGGGATCTTTACAGTATTTATGTAAGGGGACTGTTGCCCCCTTACTAACATTCAGTGGAGGTGTTTTGGTTGGCTAGCTCCCAGTACTAAAAGGGGAAGGGTCTATGTGAAACCAGGACCTTGAGACTGATGGGGAGAGGCCAATGCTCCTGGTCAGCCTGAATGACAGGGCGAGCAGGCTAATCAGAGAGTCAGGAGGCCAGGGAGGTCCCATCCTCTGTGTGAGCTGGATTTGCCTGGGTCAGACAGAGTGGGGCCGAGCTAAGGAGAAAGCAAGGGTCCAAGCTAAGCTGGGGAGCAGAGCTGTGCCAGATCCAGAGGGACCAGAAAAAATGCCCCTGTCCTGGGAGGAGAGCTGCAGCCCCAAAGCCAGAGGCACAGCCCAGAGCGAGCAGACTTGCCTTGGGAGCAGAGCTGCAGCAACCAGAGCCAGAGGGACCAGAAAAGCAGCCCAGGAAGCAGGTCAGTGCTGAGAGTGGAGTCACAGAAGCAGCCTGCAGAGCAGACCTGTCCTGGGAGCAGGGCAGAGGGGCCAAAGAAGCAGCCCAAGGAGCTGGAGGCAGAGCAGCTGCAGCAGCGCTGAGACAGAGTGGTGCAGCTGGGGCTGGAGCTGGGTACGGTGAGCAGCTGGGCAGAGCGAGGGGGACCCTGGGCAGCGGGCCCAGCACAGGGAGACGCCTCAGCCAAGAGGCTCTGCAGGCTAGGCTTGGATCATAACCCTGACAGGGTGGGCGCGACACTGGGAAGAACAGTCCTACCACTGAGAGTCTGAGAGCGTGTGGCCACCACCAAGCAAGTGTCCAACCCACAGCATCCCTGCAGCAAAGTCAGGGCCTGAGAAGAAGGCCTGGGACTTACAAGGAACAGACTGTGAACTGCCCTGACTTTCCAGAGACACTGTTTGTGATGTTCCCTGCCACAGAGCGGGTTGATGTGTTTCCTTTAACCTTTCCCATTTTTCCTTATTCTTTTTAAAATTAATTGTTGATTAAATAACTTGCATTTGCTTTAAATTGTATGTAATGGTCAGTGGGTCAGAGAAGTGCCCAGTGCAGAGAGAGTACCCCAGAGTGGGGACACCCTAGCCCCTGTCCTAGGTGACCACAGCAGGGTTGGAGGTCGAGCCCCCCAGGAATCCTGGGCCCAGCCTTGTTGGGGTTACGAGGACTCTGCCAGACAGGAGAGTGGAAGGGGAGTCCTCAAGGACAGGGAGGCCGTTGGGTAAAGGAAGTGGGAGCAAGGAGTCAGATCCTTTCACTAGCCCGCTTCACCGGGGTAGTACAGAAGCCAGGAAAGTTCCCCACAATAGCGGGACTATTCCCCCGCTTACATTTACATTATTACATACCTCTTGGTCTGATTTCAAATCAGGACCCAGAAACAGCTGTCCAAATTGAGTAATCTCAGCTCCTACCCCACAATGAATAGTCAGTTTGATATTTCTTATGGAGGCATCAAAGTGCTACATACCTAACTATAGCAGTGCAGACAGGGAGGCACGTTTTGCGGGACTAGAGAGAGTTTAAGATATGTACCTGGGTATATACCCATACCCTTCAGATGTGTAATCCAGGCCTCACTGACTACTCTGCTATTTACACCCATGCTACAGGGGCTATGCGGGTATGTAACTACATGCCAAAAGAAATTTGCAATGTAGACATACCCACAACATAATTTTTCTTAAGATCAAATGCATTGCACTGGCTGTAAATCAATTCACTTTGTTGCTAGATTAAAAGGATGAAAGACTTTTCTGAAGCCACTTCATGATTCTGCCTTTTTCATTTGACAAAAGCATTGGTATTAATCATTTTAGCAGAAAATTGTAGTATCACCAGTGTCCACATATATTTGGACTTCTACAAAAGCCTACAAATGGTTCTATATGTTCACCATGTATACTATGGGAGTTTTGGAGAAATGTTTAAACAATTTCTTCATGTCAATTAGATAGAGGAGAATCATCAACATCATCACCATCATTCAGATTAGATTACATTTTATCCCACCCCTACAACTCTTATAGGGTAGTGTTGCCAGCCATTATAGGGGTGAGCAAGAAGGGTGGTCACTATTAATTTTTTTGCTCCGCTCTGATGAGCTGACCATTTTTGCTCTTTTGCTACGGATTAGCTAATTTATTTTATTTTATTTATTTATTTGGCTTCGTCACTGGGGAGAAGGGGGCACCAAAAACATATTTGCCATGGCCGGCAAAATTGCTAGGGCTGCTCCTGAATGTCGCCATTTTGTTAGAGATGATCTAACTTAGTAGGTACATGGGAAAGTAGAATTAGTCCTGTTTTAGGAGAAAAAATAGGGAAATAATATCTTGACAAGTGGGAAGGAAGGAGATCAAGGAAAACAGACTGAAATCTCAGGAGCCCACATATATCGGCTAAATCTACAACACAGTTATTGCTGTTCGGCATAGCTTTCAAATGAGGGACACAAATCTGATACACAGAGAGTCAAAGAGAGGAATAGAAGGGGGAGAAACACACTGCAAGAAACTTAAATTTGTTGATTGCTCCATGACATAAAATTCTATGAGATCACCACGTATCAAAATGTCTACTTAACTGATCGTTAAACAAACGATTGTATTATAAGCTAATAGGAAAATAACACTAATGAATTAACTAACTTCCAGGATATTTAAGAATGAATATCCTTTCCTAGTTGAGCAAATAATCTTGTGTCTTCTGCTGCAGATATATTTAAAAATAATATTCGCTCTATAAAAACTTTTCCATAACTGGGTCTTAAAATTGGTTAACCTTCCCAATTCTGCTCAGTTTTAGAACTAGTCGATGATATATTATTGGGTTTGACAAAGTCATGAAAGCTCAGATTAAGCTTCTATTAAAATATACATTTTATGACAGATTTGTCAGGTTAAATTTATTGCTCATACATATTTCTGGTTCAGTAGTATCAAATTATCCCAATTTGAGCTTTCATGATATGATTTCTATCACGAGAGAACATTATTTGGCAATAAATTTCATAAACTACACTAGTTTGATCCCCATAAAAAGTGATCATAAGAAATTCACTCTCAGAGACAAATGTGTATATTTTGTTCACTCATTTTGCTTGGCTTAAAGCTTTACATTCTACAAAAAAAAGTATATGTACAGCGCATGTGTATAACTTATTACACATTAGATAAAGGAACACAGTAATATCTTTATGTATTCATATATGCACACAATTTACTTAATTACTAAGAGGTCTAGTCTTCTGGCACTTCATATATTTCACTCCCACTGACATTAATGAGAACTGCACACAAATATGATACAAGTGATTCATAAGTGATTTAGAAGAAGAAAAAATAAAACTGTACATTCTAGGGCTGGAGCAAACAATGGGGAGATGCCTGTCTCTCTCACCCCCCTCCAATTAATCAGTTATGGCATTTGGAACAGTTTAAGAATGTCCATCTTCCTTTTGATATGGATGCCTACACCTTCTGCCAATTCCTTCCCTTACCCAGACACAAGCACACATCCTACTCATTTGTATTATAGGCTCTAGAAGGGCCTAATGGCCTATTATTCTCCTTGATAGGTCTCTCCTTTCTTGTCAGAGGCAGCCTTCGGGAACTGTAATCCCCAATTCGAAGGTCACGGAGTCTCATCTTCAGGAAATGATCAGCTAGCCTGCTCATGAGTTCTTGTGTCTGGTCTCCTCTAAAGGAAAGTCAGGTAGTCCCTTCCACTCAGTCCAATTGGGAATCACTTTATAGGTGTGGCCGGGTAACCCACTCCCTCACTCTTGTGCAGAACCACTAAGTTAGTAGGACATGGGAGAAATCTGATGGACTTTGTGGGTTTTCAAAACATGGCTGTGCACATTAGGGCTTCAGATCTGGAATTTTTATTTTAAAATAGCAAGTTAGCAGAACCAAGCACAATGGGGGCTAAATCCTGCCACATAGAGACTCTGGAAATGGGGCACTTCTATAACTTGATACCGAGTGTACTGGGAAGAATGGGCTATCCAAATATTAGACTAGAGTCACCAAGTCAAACTCTAAAAAGGAGACCTCACCTACGCCCGTGGGAGTAGGAGACCCCTAAACATCTCATTGAAATAGAAGAACACCCACCAGAGGACATATCACTGAGTTATTCAAAAAGAAAACACTATTGACAAGGGGGATGCAAATTTGGTTAAGGGTGGGAAGTTACAAGGATTAGGAAAGGAAGCTGCAGGCTTGATTTAGGGCCTCAGTTTTGGCTGAACATCCATACCAACCCTCTGAATCGTTCTGAAGCCCTCCTATCATGACTATTTACCCTATGAATCTTTTGAAAACAAGGGTCACTAAACTATCATGCCATAGTGCTTTCTATGAGGATTTTGTACTGGTTTCCGTAACTGTAATATATGACAGTTGTGATATCTTGTGATAAATAATTTAATACTGTGCACACAATATTAATTGGTCTACTAGAATCCCTGCATCTGCTACCACAAAATTAAACACAATCTACTTTTATAATTTATTGAACTATTGTTTAAGCATTTCAAATCTTCAAAAGGTACCTCGTGGACCACATAGGGTTATGCCTTAATTATAGGTTTCCAGTCAGTTATTGATACTAAGAAGATAATTTATTTGGCAGAACTGCCACTCTTCTACCTAACTGGGACTAACTGTATGATCGACATAATGTGGCCAGTGACCAACAGTGCCATTCTTGGTAAGGGAAAAATGTCATGATTCCTTTTGAACTCAAGTCTCTAGAATTGTTTCTTGTCTTTAGACCTAGGGCCAGATTCTCTATAGCCCTGTGCCGTGTAAATATTCACACCAGAGCAAAGGGGGCACAAGCTGTATCACTTTACTCAGTAGTATTTTACACCTACTTTGCACTGATGTAAATGAGTACCCAGGTTGAAGACAAAAGAGAATCTGGCCCATTTTATTTAATAATGGATGTGTTTTATTATCTACTTACAACAAACTTTTCGTGCCACACTGTGCCCCTTGATACAGCTACACACACACAAACTACACAAATAAAGGCAAAGGCTAGATACTAAAAACAGGGGACAATATTTTATTTATTAAAAATAAGGAATGTGATTGCTGCTCTACTTCACCCTACTCATGCTCTCTTCATTTTAGTGCCCTAATCTTTTCCTGACTAGTTTGAGTGCTTGCAATCTTTGAAAAGCTAAATCTTTGCTAGCATACTGTGAATAGTAATGAATAAAAGTGGGGAGGGGGAAGCAAGCTGAAAAATTTAATTTTAAGACAAACACCAGCTGCAGTTCAGCTGTGCAACAATTAATGGATCAGACAGGGCCCTTCTTGCCTCCCCCAATACCATGAAGGCAGAGGCATTTTCTGTGAGATTTACTTGACTACTTTAACAATAAAACTAAGAAGATACAAAATACACTGCTGGATAAATGAGAGACATTAAAAGAAAAAGTTAGACATTTATTGTACATCAAAATTTAATATGCTTGAGGGCAGAAGAGAGTCTATGAATTTAAACAAGTGGAGATGAAAGTGCTCAGCAGGGGGAAAAGGACATTGAGAGTTTTCTACATTAGAAAAAAGAAAAGGAGTACTTGTGGCACCTTAGAGACTAACAAATTTATTAGAGCATAAGCTTTCATGAGCTACAGCTCACTTCATTGGATGCATTTGTTGGAAAAAACAGAGGGGAGATTTATATACACACACAGAGAACATGAAACAATGGGTTTATCATACACACTGTAAGGAGAGTGATCACTTAAAATAAGCCATCACCAGCAGCGGGGGGGGGGGGGAAGGGGGAAGGGAGAGAAGGAGGAAAACCTTTCATGGTGACAAGCAAGGTATGCTAATTCCAGCAGTTAACAAGATAATCTGAGGAACAGTGGGGGGTGGGGTGGGGGAGAAATAACATGGGGAAATAGTTTTAGTTTTACTTTGTGTAATGACTCATCCATTCCCAGTCTCTATTCAAGCCTAAGTTAATTGTATCCAGTTTGCAAATTAATTCCAATTCAGCAGTCTCTCCTTGGAGTCTGTTTTTGAAGCTTTTTTGTTGAAGGATAGCCACTCTTAGGTCTGTAATCGAGTGACCAGAGAGATTGAAGTGTTCTCCAACTGGTTTTTGAATGTTATAATTCTTGACGTCTGATTTGTGTCCATTCATTCTTTTACGTAGAGACTGTCCAGTTTGGCCAATGTACATGGCAAAGGGGCATTGCTGGCACATGATGGCATATATCACATTGGTAGATGCGCAGGTGAACGAGCCTCTGATAGCGTGGCTGATGTGATTAGGCCCTATGATGGCATCCCTTGAATAGATATGTGGACAGAGTTGGCAACGGGCTTTGTTGCAAGGATAGGTTCCTGGGTTAGTGGTTCTGGTGTATGGTTGCTGGTGAGTATTTGCTTCAGATTGGGGGGCTGTCTGTAAGCAAGGACTGGCCTGTCTCCCAAGATCTGTGAGAGTGATGGGTCGTCCTTCAGGATAGGTTGTAGATCCCTGATGATGCTTTGGAGAGGTTTTAGTTGGGGGCTGAAGGTGATGGCTAGTGGCGTTCTGTTGTTTTCTTTGTTGGGCCTGTCCTGTAGTAGGTGACTTCTGGGTACTCTTCTGGCTCTGTCAATCTGTTTCTTCACTTCAGCAGGTGGGTATTGTAGTTGTAGGAATGCATGATAGAGATCTTGTAGGTGTTTGTCTCTGTCTGAGGGGTTGGAGCAAATGCGGTTATATCGTAGCGCTTGGCTGTAGACAATGGATCGAGTGGTATGATCTGGATGAAAGCTAGAGGCATGTAGGTAGGAATAGCGGTCAGTAGGTTTCCGATATAGGGTGGTGTTTATGTGACCATCGCTTATTAGCACCGTAGTGTCCAGGAAGCGGATCTCGTGTGGACTGGTCCAGGCTGAGGTTGATGGTGGGATGGAAATTGTTGCAATCATGGTGGAATTCCTCAAGGGCTTCTTTTCCATGGGTCCAGATGATGAAGATGTCATCAATGTAGCGCAAGTAGAGTAGGGGCATTAGGGGACGAGAGCTGAGGAAGCGTTGTTCTAAGTCAGCCATAAAAAAGTTGGCATCCTGTGGGGCCATGCGGGTACCCATCGCAATGCCGCTGATTTGAAGGTATACATTGTCCCCAAATGTGAAATAGTTATGGGTGAGGACAAAGTTACAAAGTTCAGCCACCAGGTTAGTCGTGACATTATCGGGGATACTGTTCCTGACGGCTTGTAGTCCATTCTTGTGTGGAATGTTGGTGTAGAGGGCTTCTACATCCATAGTGGCTAGGATGGTGTTTTTAGGAAGATCACCAATGGACTGTAGTTTCCTCAGGAAGTCAGTGGTGTCTCGAAGATAGCTGGGAGTGCTGGTAACGTAGGGCCTGAGGAGGGAGTCTACATAGCCAGACAATCCTGCTGTCAGGGTGCCAATGCCTGAGATGATGGGGCGTCCAGGATTTCCAGGTTTATGGATCTTGGGTAGCAGATAGAATACCCCAGGTCAGGGTTCTAGGGGTGTGTCTGTGCGGATTTGTTCTTGTGCTTTTTCAGGGAGTTTCTTGAGCAAATGCTGTAGTTTCTTTTGGTAACTCTCAGTGGGATCAGAGGGTAATGGCTTGTAGAAAGTGGTGTTAGAGAGCTGCCTAGTAGCCTCTTGTTCATACTCCGACCTATTCATGATGATGACAGCACCTCCTTTGTCAGCCTTTTTGATTATGATGTCAGAGTTGTTTCTGAGGCTGTGGATGGCACTGTGTTCTGCATGTCTGAGGTTATGGGGTAAGCGATGCTGCTTTTCCACAATTTCAGCTCATGTACGTCGGCGGAAGCACTCTATGTAGAAGTCCAGGCTGCTGTTTCGACCTTCAGGAGGAGTCCACCCAGAATCCTTCTTTTTGTAGTGTTGGTAGGAAGGTCTCTGTGGGTTAATACGTTGGTCAGAGGTGTGTTGGAAATATTCCTTGAGTCGGAGACGTCGAAAATAGGATTCTACGTCACCACAGAACTGTATCATGTTCGTGGGGTTAGAGGGGCAAAAGGAGAGGCCCCGAGATAGGACAGATTCTTCTGCTGGGCTAAGAGTATAGTTGGATAGATTAACAATATTGCTGGGTGGGTTACGGGAACCATTGTTGTGGCCCCTTGTGGCATGTAGTAGTTTAGATAGTTTAGTGTCCTTTTTCTTTTGTAGAGAAGCAAAGTGTGTGTTGTAAATGGCTTGTCTATTTTTGTAAAGTCCAGCCACGAGGAAGTTTGTGTGTAAGGTTGGTTCTTTATGAGAGTATCCAGTTTTGAGAGCTCATTCTTAATCTTTCCCTGTTTGCTGTAGAAGATGTTGATCAGGTGGTTCCGCAGTTTCTTTGAGAGTGTGGCACAAGCTGTCAGCATAGTCTGTGTGGTATGTAGATTGTAATGGATTTTTTACCTTCAGTCCTTTCGGTATGATGTCCATCTGTTTGCATTTGGAGAGGAAGATGATGTCTGTCTGTATCTGTACGAATTTTTTCATGAAGTTGACAGATTTCCACTCTATACGGCTAAATTCAGTTCCTTGCATAATGACAGGTTTCATAGTAGCAGCCGTGTTAGTCTGTATTCACAAAAAGAAAAGGAGTACTGGTGGCACCTTAGAGACTCACAAATTTATTAGAGCATAAGCTTTCGTGAGCTACAGCTCACTTCAGCGGATGCATTTGGTGGAAAAAACAGAGGGGAGATTTATATATACACACACAGAGAACATGAAACAATGGGTTTATCATACACACTGTAAGGAGAGTGATCACTTAAGATAAGCCATCACCAGCGGGGGGGGGAGAAGGAGGAAAACCTTTCATGGTGACAAGCAAGGTATGCTAATTCCAGCAGTTAACAAGAATATCTGAGGAACAGTGGGGGGTGGGGTGGGGGGGGAGAAATAACATGGGGAAATAGTTTTACTTTGTGTAATGACTCATCCATTCCCAGTTTCTATTCAAGCCTAAATTAATTGTATCCAGTTTGCAAATTAATTCCAATTCAGCAGTCTCTCCTTGGAGTCTGCTTTTGAAGCTTTTTATTGTTGAAGGATAGCCACTCTTAGGTCTGTAATCGAGTGACCAGAGAGATTGAAGTGAAGAGATTGGGCATTTGCTCCAACCCGTCAGATAGAGACAAACACCTACAAGATCTCTATCATGCATTCCTACAACTACAATACCCACCTGCTGAAGTGAAGAAACAGATTGACAGAGTCAGAAGAGTACCCAGAAGTCACCTACTACAGGACAGGCCCAACAAAGAAAATAACAGAACGCCACTAACCATCACCTTCAGCCCCCAACTAAAACCTCTCCAACACATCATCAAGGATCTACAACCTATCCTGAAGGACGACCCATCACTCTCACAGATCTTGGGAGACAGGCCAGTCCTTGCTTACAGACAGCCCCCCAATCTGAAGCAAATACTCACCAGCAACCACACACCACACAACAGAACCACTAACCCAGGAACCTATCCTTGCAACAAACCCCTTGCCAACTCTGTCCACATATCTGTTCAGGGGATACCATCATAGGGCCTAATCACATCAGCCACACTATCAGAGGCTCGTTCACCTGCGCCTCTACCAATGTGATATATGCCATCATGTGCCAGCAATGCCCTTCTGCCATGTACATTGGCCAAACTGGACAGTCTCTACGTGAAAGAATGGACACAAATCAGACGTCAAGAATTATAACATTCAAAAACCAGTTGGAGAACACTTCAATCTCTCTGGTCACTCGATTACAGACCTAAGAGTGGTTATCCTTCAACAAAAAAGCTTCAAAAGCAGACTCCAACGAGAGACTGCTGAATTGGAATTAATTTGCAAACTGGATACAATTAACTTAGGCTTGAATAGAGACTGGGAATGGATGAGTCATTACACAAAGTAAAACTATTTCCCCATGTTATTTCTCCCCCCCCCACCCCACCCCCCACTGTTCCTCAGATATTCTTAACTGCTGGAATTAGCATACCTTGCTTGTCACCATGAAAGGTTTTCCTCCTTCTCCCCCCCCCGCTGGTGATGGCTTATCTTAAGTGATCACTCTCCTTACAGTGTGTATGATAAACCCATTGTTTCATATTCTCTGTGTGTGTATATATAAATCTCCCCTCTGTTTTTTCCACCAAATGCATCCGCTGAAGTGAGCTGTAGCTCACGAAAGCTTATGCTCTAATAAATTTGTGAGTCTCTAAGGTGCCACCAGTACTCCTTTTCTTTTTGCGAATACAGACTAACACGGCTGCTACTATAAAACCTACATTAGAAAGATTCTGAAGCAAGGACTACTAGCAGACCATAAAACGGAGAATCCAGGAAAAAACATTGCCAGGGCTACAAATAGCTAGATCCTCTGTCCATGGAGAAAAAAATCCCTCTAGCCTGGTAGATTGTATTGAAAATAAATTTTTGATTTCTTGGTTTAACAAACACCACCAAAAAATTGCAGGGATCAACATGCCGACGTTTGCCAAAATGAACAGCAACTGCGTGTCATCCACATGGAAATAACACCACATGACTGTCCAAGTGCAAAATAAAGCTCAAAGTCCTATCAGAATGGAAATTAGATTTTAATTATATAACGAAATGTTAGTGAACACTCAAATCAGAGCACAATGATCCTTTTAGCTACAAACACCAGCCCTTGGCTCCAACCAAGCTGTGCTCAGTGCAGAACCTGAGAAGGGATACAAACGTAACTGTGCTCCTACAAGCTGCAATTGTCTATTCATGGCGACCAGTACCAGTGCTTAATTTGTGCCAGGGCTTGCCGGGCCTGAGCCCTGGCACCTCTAGGCTTGCTGAGTCAGTTACAAGTTCCAGCATGGGCAGCAGAAGGCTCATGCAGGCTGCAGAGTGCCTTTCTGGGCTGGGGCTGCAGTTGCTTCAACCACAGGCTCCGGCATCACTGCCTCCCTGGCACTCCTGCACAAGCCAGCAACACCCTGAGCCTGCTGGATACCCAGTCGGTGCAGCTGCAGCTAAATCAGCGCAAGCGGAGCTCCCAAACCCTGGGCAATGAGTCTTTTGGGGCCGAGAACACCACCTCCAAGCAGCGCTTCTGCCAGTGCCCCCTTCCTTCCTTGGGGGCTTCCACAAGGAGACTGCTGATCTCTGGGAGGCCCAGAAGAGGCAGAGACTCCCCAATGCTGGCAGCAAGAAGAGAGGTGAGGCGTCAGGAAATGGGGAGGGGACCATGTGGCCAGGGCACAGTATGGGGCAGGAGGAGCTGGGCACCAGGGAAGTTCCGAGAGGCAGCCTCAGCGCCACGGGAGGTGGAGCAGGCACATAGAGCAGTCAGAGCGGGCGCACAAGATGCACCAAGCAGGGATGCAGCTCCATACTCTGGCCGGGGGGGCTGACCTGGCTGCCACACCCTCCTGGCTGCCAGAGCCCCCAGCTGCAGCCAGGCTCAGTAGTTCACAAGCAAACGTTATTTTGTTTCACTTCATCTATAATTTGGATTTGACTGTTAAATATGGGCATTCAGAAGGTGATAATGTTCCAAGATATGAAAGCAGCTCGACTGTCAAGGGGAGAAAAAGAAGAAGTCAGGTTAACATGTCCAGAGGCAGCCCAGATCAAAATCAGACAAGATGCATAAATGTTACTAGAAGACTCTCTCTCATGTCTGGAAAAGTGTAGGAATCTTAGAACTCTTATGCTCCAGCCTGGGTGATCTTCATAAGGCAAAGTTCTGCTGGTAAATCAGCTGTTTTACACTCAGTGATAGATTTTTAATCTGTACTTCATTCATAGAAAAAACGCATTGATTCTCACTCATGACTGAGACCCTCCATGAATTTGTGCACATTGCAGGAAGGAAAGAAAAACAAAAAACAAACAAAAACTACCCCTCAAGGATGATGCATAATAGGTTTACCTTGTTAGTTTCACAAGTGTAATTAAAAATATTTACTGATACTCCATCATTCTATAGAGTATATTTTGTAAAATAATGGTGAGTAGAAGTCTCTATAGAACTATGCTACAAAATCCTTGTGGGGAGTTGAGTTTTCACCAGCAGCTTTTAGTATACATGATAAAGTGTGAAGTTCAGCAAGATTCTCCTGTAGCAAATCACAGATATCACACACAAAAATCTTAAAAGCGCTCCCACCTTCTGGGTTAAAGGAAATTAGGTATATATGCCGATGACAATATTTTTGTATGACCAAGAAAGTATCTCTTCAGTACCCTCCTTTGAGGGTTATATTCTGTCCTCCCAGTGACAGGCAGAGTGATATTTGGATGGATGCAGGTTTCATTTTTGAATGTATAACTCCATCATAGGCAAAATTGAACCAGATTGCTGGCACTTAAAATTAAAAAGGTTATAGAGTAGTTTTTAAACTAAGGGCTGGAGGAAAGCCGACAGTGTGGAGGAGCACGTGGTTCAGAGAGACACATCCCTTAGGGGAGGATCTATTAATGGAGATTCCCTATGTCCAAGTAAGGAGGCGAGGATGGAAGATGATAAAATACAGGTAGGATCTGATGAGAACCAGTCAAATAAAAAAGAGTCCTATTCAATTACATCACGTAATGGGAGACAGCTAAAAAGTGACAATTTTTTAAAGGACTGATATACAAATGCCAGAAGTCTAAATAAGATGGGTGAACTGGAGCGCCTCGTATTAAACGAGGATATTGCTATAATAGGCATCACAGAAACTTGGTGGAATAAGGATAGTCAATGGGATACGGTAACACCAGGATACAAAATATATAATAAGGACAGAACTGGTCGTGATGGTGGGGGAGGGACACTATATGTGAAAGAAAGCATAGAATCAAATGAAGTAAAAATCTTAAAAGAATCAAATTGCACCACCGAATTTCTATGGATAGTAATTCCATGCTTGAATAATAAGAATATAGCATTGGAGATATAATACCGACCACCTGCCCCGGGGGAGATTATTGAGTTTAATTTTAATTTTAATTTTAATTTTAAAAGGAGTACTTGTGGCACCTTAGAGACTAACAAATTTATTTGAAACAGCTCATGAAAGCTTATGCTCAAATAAATTTGTTAGTCTCTAAGGTGCCACAAGTACTCCTTTTCTTTTTGCGAATACAGACTAACATGGCTGCTACTCTGAAACCTGTCATTTCTCTAATGGGGGATTTCAATTATCCCATATACCCCAATAAAGGAGAACTAACAACTTAAAATGCCTTGTTCAAAAATTTTAAGTAACACCTAACTTTCAAATGCCTGAACAGCAAATGTAACTTTTGTCTGCGTAGTAAACACTGGCATTTTATCTGTTTGAATAATCAAAGTGATGCTTTCCGTGCCCTCTTGATTGTAAAGATTTGAACTGCTTCCTGAAAGTCCACAGTCTGGCCCAGCTCATGGTCTATTGAGATGGTTGCGAGGCCGACCAGCTTCTCCTGTGTCACTGTGGAGCGTAGATGTGTTATTAACTTCAGCTTGGAGAAGCTGCGTTCTCCACTGGCAACTGTTACAAGAAGTGTTAGAAGTATGCGCAGAGCAATAAAAGCATTTGGAAAGAGAGTGGTAATCTTATTTGTGCACATATATTCCAGAACAGCCTTTGGAGTTGACCCTGCTGAAATGTATCTTGAAAGGGCTTTTAGTTCATCACCTAAATCACTCGCATCAATATTGCACATGTCATGTGTCAACACTGTCTCTAGTGCCTGCATTGCTGGTGTAGGTCTTCTTCAGGTATAGTGAGGAGTTTTGGAAAATCATACAACATCCCAAATATACTGCTGTGTTCCTTGAGCTGCATGAAATGTTCAACTGACTGTATTGCATAATCTAGCACCTGGTTAAACAATTCAACTTTGAATTGTTGTTTGGGACTCTTATGGGATTATCCCGTGCCTCATAATCAAAATGTCATCTTCTTCGGTGACTCTTGTATTCTTGAATGGGTGGGAAAAAACTTCACCGTGAAGTTCTTCTGCCAACTTCTGTGAACTCCTCAGAATGTTTTGAAATCCCTCATCTGACCAGTAAGACTGTAGGTCTGACTTTGCTTTGTCCAGTTGTTCCATTGCTCCAGATATATCAAGGTCAACACCTTGGAGTCTCTTGCTTACAACATTTATTTCAAACAGTATGTCATGCCACAAAACTAAGCCACACAGAAATTGGAAGTTACATATGTTTCTGGTGATTCCATTTCCCTCAGCCACTGTTCTCCCACAACCATTCCTGTCATAGCATTATCCTCCATAATGGCAACTATGGCATCATCTATCTTCCCAATTTGGTGTTTGATAGGCTTTATTGCCTCCACTCGACTTTCCCCATCATGTGGCACTCAGTGGTTCCAGTGTCAGAGAGGATGTTCCCAGATGTTGCTTCAAAATTTGCTATCAATGAGTTGATGCAGAGAAAAATACATAGATGCTTTGAATTATATTAAAAAATTCAGCAGCCTCACTAGAAGCTGATGCTGCATCACTGACCCACAAAGTTCAATGAATGAATCGCATGGGACAAAAAAAGCTCGAGGGTTTAACTCTCAGATCCGTATCTGTACTCCTCTGTTCTTTCCTCTCATGTTGGCAACATTATCATAGCCCTGACGCCACGTCAGCTATCACAATTCGCGTATCTTCCAGCTTTTTAACAAGCACATTTGTCATACCAGCTCCTGTAGTATCATCAACGTCAATAAATTCTAGAAAATGCTCTCTGACAGTCACCATTGCAGGGACATTTTCACTAGGTTCTGTTGTTGTTGCAAAACGCACCATTAAAGTCATTTGTTCCGTATGGCTGATGTCAGGTGTGCAGTCCAGAATAACAGAGTAATATCTTGCTGACTTCAGATCTGCCACAATCTTCTGTTTGACTTTTGTTGCCAGTAACTGTATGATCTCATTTGGAATAGTTTTTCCAAGGTAGTGGTGTGTATACGTTTCTTGGGTAGTGACTCTTAGATGCTCCTGGAGCACAGCATCCAACTCAGCCATCAGCTCCACAATTTTAAGGAAGTTTCCATTGTTTGGCACATACAGCTGATCTGAAGTGCCATGCAGTGCTAGGTTTTGGGTAGCAAGCATTCTCACAATGGCAATGAGCCTTTTCAGAACATTCTGCCAGTAAAGAGACTCTGATGCAATCTTCTCTTGATGCTGATCGTTTATGGTGGCCTTTAATCTTAGTCTCATCTCAAGCTCTTTCCACCTATGGAATGTTCTCTGGTGATTTGCTGCCTTCTCAGGGAATGCCAGATTTCTAGCCAGATTTTTCCAGTCCTTTGTTCCTGTAGAACCAATGTGGCTGGAACGTTAGAGTGGAAGAGTTTGCAACAAAAACAGGATGCAGCATTCTGGGTTTCTGTTTTTTACATAAGCCATGGCCTCTCCACTTTGTGACCATTGGGGATTTCACGCCAGTAATGTGTTGGATGGAAACTTCTGTTTTCATTGTCTTTGGGGAACATGAAGTTTTTCACTTGCTGTGGCCCATGCAGTACAAGAAAGTCCCTCAGGCTATGCTCAAGTGGGTCCACAGTTCTGGATCATCTAGACTTAAGGAAGGAAACTCAGCAGCAGCTGTTTCATGTGCCTCCACCACACTCTTCTCTGATCTACACTTTTCTTCAGGAATGTGCATGGTAACATCCATTTGAGATGGAGATATGGATACTGCAGTAGCTGCCAGGTCACCTGCACTCTGACTAACTCGAAGATCAGGCATCTCCTCACCACTCTCATCCTCACTGGGGCCAGAAGGCTCACCGTGAACATTTGTGTCTATGTATCTCAGGAGAGCTCATTCCTGCTTAGATAGAAAAGCTTCCTTTGCTTTCTCTCTTTCTTTTTCTGAATGCTGCCCCAGAGGGGCGTTTTCTTCTTTCACTCATGACTGCTGTTCTGTACCAGCTATAGGGGCTCTCAACACTCAACTGAAGGGGACAAATAAGCAGGCTGGTAGCAGGGCCTGAGTGCAGGAAGATATCAGCATCTTAAGGGCCTAACTGGCTCCTACTACTTCAGTTGACTGCCTGTTCTCCTCAAGAGGGTTCAGGGAAGCAGCAGGAAACAGGAAGCTCCCTGAGAAGCTGGTGTTAATCAGTTCAGGCTCCTGGGGGTGCTAGAGAGGTACAAAAGAGGCTCCTCCTCCTCCTCCTCTCTCTCCCTGCAGCTCCTGCTGCTTTCTGTTATTCATTCTCACCTTTTCTCCTGCCTGCCTGTTATGTCTCTTGTGCCCTCCTTCCTCCTGCACAGCACTCCACCATCTCTGTGCATCTAGAGCAGAGAGAATACATATGCACCAGCAGCAAAACCAATTTTCTACACTCTGGGTCCTAGTGGCGTCCCCCAACAGTTTGGCAACTGAGGCAGCTGCCTCAGTTCGCCTCATGGTACGGCCAGCCCTGTGCCAGACTTAAAAAGCAATACCAAAAAAAAATTTAAGTACATCAGAAGCAGGAAGCCTCCTAAACAACCAGTGGGGCCACTAGACGATCAAGCTGCTACAGGAGCATTCAAGAACAATAAGGCCATTGCAGAGAAATTAAATGAATTCTTTGCATCAGTCTTCACGGCTGAGAATGTGAGAAAGATTCCCAGACCTGACCGATTCTTTTTAAATCACAAATCTGAGGAACTGTCCCCGGTTGAGGTGTCATTAGAGGAGGTTTTGGAACAAACTGATAGATTAGACAAGAATACGTCACCAGGACCAGATGGTATTCACCCAAGAGTTCTGCAGGAACTCAAATGTAAAATTGCAGAACTATTAACTGTGGTTTGTACCCTATCATTTAAATCAGCTTCTGCACTAGAAGATAGATAATGTGACGCCAATTTTTAAAAAGGGCTCCAGGGGTTATCCCGACAATTATAGGCCAGTAAGCCTGACTTCAGTACTGGGCAAACTATAGTAAAGAACAGAATTGTCAGACAAATAGATTAACATAATTTGTTGGGGAAGAGTCAACATGGCTTTTGTGAAAGGAAATTATGCCTCACGAATCTACTAGAATTCTTTGAGGGGGATCAATAAGCATGTGGACCAGCGGGATCCAGCGAATATAGGTTTCAGAGTAGCAGCTGTGTTAGTCTGTATTCGCAAAAAGAAAAAGGAGTACTTGTGGCACCTTAGAGACTAACATTTGTTAGTCTCTAAGGTGCCACAAGTACTCCTTTTCTTTTTTCCAGTGAATATAGTGCACTTAGATTTTCAGAAAGCCTTTGACACGGTCCCTCACCAAAGGCTCTTAAGCAAAGTAAGCTGTCATGGGAGAAAAGGGAGGGTCCTCTCATGGATCAGTAACTGGTTAAAAGATAGGAAACAAAGGGTATGAATAAAAGGTCAGTTTTCATGATGGAAAGAGGTAAATAGTGGTGTCCTCTAGTACTATACTGGGACTAGTACTATTCAACATATTCATAAATGATCTGGAAAAAGGGATAAGCAGTGAGGTGGCAAAATTTGCAGATGATACAAAACTACTCAAGATTGCTTTGGACTTACTTTTGTAGCTCTTCCCAGTCAGTTATCTCCCAAAACTGGGTAAGTGGGCAACAAAATGGCTGATGAAATTCAACATTGATTAATGCCAAGTAATGCACATTGAAAAACATAATCCCAAATATACATATATAAAATGATGGGGTTTAAATTAGCTGTTACCATTCAAGAAAGATCTTGGAGTCATTGTGAACAGTTCTCTGAAAACATCCCCTCAATGTGCAGTGGAAGTGAAAAAAAAAGCTAACAGAATGTTGGGAATCATTAAGAAAGGGATAGATAACAAAACAGAAAATATCATATTGCCTCTATATAAATTCATGGTATGTCCACATCTTGAGTACTGCATGCAGCTATGGTCACCCTATCTCAAAAAAAGATATACTGGAATTGGAAAAGGTTCAGAAAAGGGGCAACAAAAATGATTAGGGGTATGGAACAGCATCCATATGAGAAGAGATTAATTAGATTTGGACTTTTCAGCTTGGAAAAAGAGACAACTAAGGGGGGGATATGATAGAGGTCTATAAAATCATGACTGGTGTGGAGAAAGTACATAAGGAAGTGTTATTTACTCCTCTCATAACATAGGAACTAAGGGTCACCAAATTAAATGAATAGGCAGCAAATATAAAATAAACAAAAGAAAGTATTTCTTCACATAATGCAGTCAACCTGTGGAACTCCTTGCCAGAGGATGTTGTGAAGGCCAAAACGCTAACAGGGTTAAAAAAAAAATAGATAAATTCATGGAGAATAGGTCCATTAATGGCTGTTAGCCTAGATGGGCAGGGACAGCGTCCCTAACCGCTGTTTGCTAGAAGCTGGGAATGGGCGACAGGGAATGAATCACTTGATAATTACATGTTCTGTTCATTCCCTCTGGGGCACTTGGCATTGTTGGAAGACAGGATACTGGACTAGATGGACCTTTGGTCTGACCCAGTAATGGTATGTTGCCCCATTTTCTACCCACAGTGGGAAAACCCAAGCTGTTCTATCAGGAAATTGCTAGCCATGTTACTAGCTATTCAGCCTGGCAATGAAAAGAGGAGAAGAGCAGGAAAGGGAGGGACATATAATGTCTTGTCTATTTGTATAGCAAGGACTTCAGGGAACAACAGTTTCTCATCATATTAATGTACAGCACCTAGCACAATCAGACCCTGATTTCATTTGGGATCTATTGTAATATAAATATATGACATACATAATGAAAATCTTCCACTTTCCTGTGAGCAATGGAGAGAAGATTCCCTGTATACTCTTCTTATACTCATGGTAGCTAAGAGGTCTTTCATTTGTTTAGGGAGATCTTTTTTTAAACTTAGTAAACACCAAACTCTGTAAGGTTCTGTCCATGACTTTCAAATGACCACAGAGAAGAGAGGATAAATTGTGGATCAGGATGCACAACTTCAGCATCTTGTGTGTCAGCTGCTCATGCAAGATCAGTCTCAGTTCACTGTCTGGGCTCTTCCTGAAGGACACCTGGCCTAGTAAGCCCACAGTGACACCATTTGTGTTTCTTAGTTTCAGGAGCCATACACCAAATCTTAAACTGAAACCCCAGTATAGCATGTGAGATCCTATAATATGCAGGACATTACATCACTCCAAATAAGAAAACTAAAACCTTGACAGAAAACAATCCCTATTAATTCCACAGAAAAAAAATGCTGAGCAATGGCCAGTCCCACAACTTACTGGGTAGAAAAAAGTGACACTATTTGGAAAACAAGTTTAATAATATAGTTTGTTTCTTCATTCCTAGACCAGCAGGAGCAAAGGGAACACCTCATGTTACTCTCAAATGATCCATAAATGGCTGACTCATGAGCAATGTCAATGGGCTCTGGAAAAGGAATTGCATCCGGCTTTTTGAATGTTAGTGGAGATAGAAAAGGAAGGGAGGGAGAAAAAAGTATGGCTGAAATTACTTTATATTGCAAAACATATTTAGAAGTGAACCTGGATGTTGCATTAATATTTGTTCTCGTTGCATCTTTATTGTTTGTATTTTATTTAATGGGGAAAGGATGGGGCACTTGACTGCAGTGAGTAGTTGTAGAAGATTATGCCTGTGTGAATAGAGAATGGAAGGTCTTGCCTGCATAAACTCCAAAAAGCTCAGAACTTGCTTGAAAGATATGTTTATTAAAGAAAACAAGACTCATAGAAGATATCATTACTACTCAATGGGGGAATAGATGCCTCAGTGCATATACCACTATTACTCCTGGTGGAATTCTGCACCACCGCACAGAATTCATGCCCCCCCTGCAAATTTCATTGTTCCCTACAGAAAATTACTCCAGACTCCCACTCCACTGATCCCCAACCAGCTACACCCAGATCCCTACCCTGCCAAGTATCCCAGCACCCTGAGCCCACCACACCCAGAACCCCTGTCAAGTCCCATCCCCCCACACCGCCCCGCACTGGAGTCCCAACCACCTTCACCTGGAGACCCCCCTGCAGAATCTCATTGCGTATGCAACTGCAACACCCCAACGAGCCCCCATACATCCATATCCCCCACTGAGCTGCCTATACCCAGATTGTCCCACACAGAACCCTCTTACCCCACACCTGGCCCTTCTACACTTGGATCCTGCTGGGCTGAGCTTCCCTGCCCACACCTGGTGTGCCTGGCACAGAGGGGCAGGGACCCGGAGAGTTTCTGGGGCAGGCCCAGCCCTTGCACTGTGTCAGGGTTGGGTGCAGCCTCACCACCAAGTTCCTGTCCAAGGGAGAGGGGGTGGTCTGCAGGGTGATCTCCCACCTCCATGCAGCCAGCAGCCTGTGCTCCTCGCTGACATGCTGGAGCCTCCACATTTATTTATTGACAAACAAAATTTGCAGAATTTTTCAGAGTTTTAAAATATCACTCTCAGAATTTATCTTTTTATTTATTTTTTGGCGCAGAATTCCCTCAGGAGTAACTAATGAGCTACAGAGCTTATGGAGAATGAGGGAGTTATGAGGTGCACTTCAGTTTACCTTTTGATATGATCCTGCCTAACTGCAAGAAGTTAAAACAAAGGAAGCAGTTAGTGGGGAAACAGGAAATGAAACAATCACAAAGATAACTATCGGGGGTAGCCGTGTTAGTCTGTATACATGAAAAACAACAGCGAGTCCGGTGGCACCTTAAAGACTAACAGATTTATTTGGGCATAAGCTTTTGTGGGTAAAAAATCCACTTCTTCAGATGCATGGAGTGAAAATTACAGAAGCAGGCATTATTATACTGACACATGAAAAGAAGGGAGTTACCACACAAGTGGAGAACCAGTGTTGACAGGGCCAATTCGATCAGGGTGGATGTAGTCCAGTCAAGAAAATATCAGGGAGAAAACAATGGGAAGAGCAATTAATTGAGAAATACTCCCTGTGTGGCTCCAGCTAAGCAGACAAACTTTATTCTTTCCATTTCTGAACCCAGGTTGAAAGGGGATACCAACATTTAAAAGATACTGGGCCTAGGAAGGAAGGCAGATGGGAATGGGTTTTCAGCTGCTGCCATCAGCGAGGAATGCTGACAGACACACAGACAGGGAGAAACTGCAGCGAGCCGGGTGACTCTCCCAGCCGGATGGGAGTAACTGGGATGAATGGAACTTACAAAATCTTGCAGGGAAAGATTACAGTGTAGGTAAAACCCATGCATACAGTGTAGGCCTTCTGTGTGTTTATCTCTTTGCTCTGCATGCTATACACCTTTAGGTGAAGAAACAGTGCTTTGTTTTGAATAAGTAGTTTTTAAGTCACTTTAAATCAGTAGCTGTCACAGGTTCTGGGAGGAAGAGGACCAAACACGGCTGAACCTGTCAGGTTAGGAAAAAGGGTGGCCTTGCATAGTAGGGTTGCCACCTGTCCATGTTCCAGCTCCCACATGATAGACTCACCATCACATTTTGCATTAAATTGGCAGACTCAAAAAGGCCAAGAACCGCCTGGGCCATTAAGACCAAGCTATGCGTGTTACCCATAGAAGTCTCCCAAACATCAGTCTTGATGTATTCTGGGAAATTTGCCCGCTTGCTGTCCACCTCTCACACCAACACCTTTCACCAGCACTACATTTAAGATGTAGTTTATGATCACATGCATATCTTCAAATAGGCACAACAGATCATTAATACATTTGGAAAAAATACACATGGCTCTGCTCAAAACTGGGCTGATATGGAGATGTGTTTATAACAAAACACTTATAACCGAGAGCCCAGTGCTCACTTTACACTAAATTTTAAAACATTTGCTCTTGGATACAAACCAATCCACACAATAAAATAAACTTGTAAAAGAGTTAGTTTCAGTTTGGTTTCTTTCATTTTCCTCACTAGCGTTTCAAGAGTCTCCCCTCAGTATCTAAGCATATAAACCCCAAGATACAAGAACAATGCAGACCAAAGCTCTCTTTTCCCCCAAGAATTTGCCAGTTTAACCATGCACAAAGTGTTATGGTTATGGAGCCATAAAAAATTATGGGAATTAGAGAAGTGGACTGGACTGAAGAACCCAAGGATCTGAATGTGGAGGAGCCTTGGAATTAGCTTCTGCAACTTTGACTTAAAGTATCTGAACCCTATATCCCAAGCAAAGGGAAAGAAATTGTAGGGAAGGGTTGCAGACCAAGCTGGATTAGTAAGGATCTCAAAAGAGGTGATTAAGAGAAAGCAGAAAGCCTATATAAGGAATGGAATATGGGAGGGATCAACAAGGAAAACTCCCTCTTGGAGGTCAGAAAATGTAGGGATAAAGTGAGAACCGCCAAAAGCTAAGCAGAGTTTGACCTTGCAAAGGGAATTAAAACCAATAGTAAAAGGTTCTATAGCCATATGAATAAGAAGAAAACAAGGAAAGAAGAAATGGGATCACTAAGCACAGAGGATGGGCTGGAGATTAAAGATTGTGTAGGCATGGCCCAACACCTAAACAAATACTTTGGCTCAGTTTTTAATTAGGCTAATGAAGAGCTTGAGGGTAATGGCAGGGTCACTAATGGCAACAAGGATATGGAGGTAGAAATCACCACATCCGAGGTGGAAGTCAAACTCAAACAGCTTAATGGGACTAGATTGGAAGGGCCCAGATAGTCTCCATACAAGAATATTAAAAGGACTGGCACATGAAATTGCAAGCCTGAAAGCAAGGATTTTTAAGGAACCTGTTAACTCGGGGTCATACATTCTGACTGAAGAATTGCTAAGATAGTTCCTGTTTTTAAGAAAGAGAAAAGAAGTGATCCAGGAAACTACAGGCCTGTTAGTTTGACCTCAATTGTATGCAAGGTCTTGGAACAAATTTTGAAAGAGAAAATAATTAAGGACATAGTGTTGACCAGTAACCGGGGTAAAATACAACATAGTTTTACAAAAGGTAGATCGTACCACACCAACCTGATCTCCTTCTTTTAGAAGATAACTGATTATTTAGACAAAAGAAATGCAATAGATCTAATCTACCTTAATTTCAGTGTGGCATTTGATACAGTTCCACTTGGGAAATTATTAGTTAAATTGGAGAAAATGTAATGAGAATTGAAAAGTGGATAAGGAACTGGCTAAAGGGATGACTACAACAGGTCATACTGAAAGGTGAACCGTCAGGCTTGATTGAGGTTGCTAATGAAGCTCCTCGGGGACTGGGTCTTGGGACCAATCTCTTAACATTTTTATTACTGATCTTGGCACAAAAAGTGAGTGTGTGCTAATAAAATTTGCAGATGACACAAAGTTGGGAAGTATAGCCAATACAGAAGAGGACTGGAATATCATATAAGTAGTTCTGGATGACCTTGTAAACTGGAGTAATAAAAATGGGATGAAATTTAGTAGTGCAAAATGCAAGGTCAAGCATTTAGGGACTAACAACAAGAATTTTTGTTATAAGTGGGGGACTTATCAGTTGGAAAGGGCAGATGAGGAGACCGGGGTGTATTGGTTGATCCCAGGATGACTATAACCTGTCAATGCAATGTAGCAATGAAAAAGGCTAATGCAGTCTAGGATGCATCACGTGACATATTTCTAGTAGAGACAGGGAAGTGTTAGTACAAGGCACTGGTGAGACCTCATCTGGAATACTGTGTACAATTTTGGTCTCCCATGTTTAAGAAAGATCAATTCAAACAGATCCAGAGAAGGGCTACTAGGATGATCGGAGGAATAGAAAACCTACCTTAGGAAAGGAAACTCAGAGCATGGCTTGTTTAACCTAACTAAAAGAATGTTGAGGGGAGATATGATTGCTCTCTCTCAATACATCAGAGGGATAAATAGCAGGAAGGAGAGGAGTTATTTAAGTTAAGCACCAATGTGGACACAAAAACAAATGGATATAAACTGGACACCAACTATTTTAGGCTTGAAATTTCTAACCAACAGAGGCGTGGAGCATTGGAACAGACTTGCAAGGGGAGCAGTTGGGGGGTAAAAAAAAAAACATACCTGAGTTCAAGACTGAGCTTGATAAGTTTATGGAGGGGATGGTATGATGAAACTGTCTAAAATAGCATGTGGCCAACGGCGACTGCCAGTAGCAAAAATCCCCAAGGGCTGGAGACAGGACACTAGATGGGGAGAGCTCTTAGTGCCAACGGAGAATTCTTTCCCAGGTGTCTGGCTGATAGGTCTGGCCCACATACTCAGATCTAAATGATCTCCATATTTGAGGTCAGGAAGGAATTTTCCCCTGAATCAGGTTGGAAGAGACCGGGGGGGGGGGGGGGGAGTTTGCCTTCCTCTGCAGCATGGGGCACAGGTCTCTTGCAGGTTTAAACTAGTGTAGATGGTGAATTCTTTGTAACTTGAAGTCATTAAACCATGATTTGAGAACTTTAGTAACTCAGCCAGAGGTTAGGGGTCTATTTCAGGAGTGGATGGGTGAGGTTCTGTGACCTGCAATGTATAGGTGGTCAGACTAGATGATCATGATGGTTTCTTCTGACTTTAAAGTCTATAATATGAAATATCTCAAATGTTAAAGCCCCGAGTTTTAATCACTATCAAGGAAAGATCTGACAATGACATTTTTAATTGACATGGTAAAAATATAATTGTTTTGACTGATAGTCTCTTACATATATTTTACTTTGAAAGACAGATCTTCCATTTTGAATCTACATTTTGAGTTATTTGTCTGCATTTTTAATTTTATGATGGTCCTATGTCAGTGGGAGTTCATGCAGGAGCTGACATGTTATTGCATATATACACAATCAAATACTATCATGCTTCATGGGCCATGAAGTTTGGATTTTATCTAGCATGAATTAGTAAATGTTTTTTAATAAACAGTCTTCTCCTTAATTACAGTAGAAGTTTCTACAGCACATCAATCATCAATATGGTGACATTCTTTTTAATTGGATGAGGGAAACAATCTACTTTCTTATAAACTTTGTATAGCCACTGTAGTAAATACTGCTTTGTACGAATTGTAGCTGATGCATTTAATTTGCTATTTATTGGGTTATTGATTATATGACAGACTATTTGAGAGAGGAAGTTATTTGAAAACTTATACTGCTGCTAGACTTCACTTGTTCCATAGAAAATGATTTTCTAAATGTAGCTGTTGCTTAGTAGTTTTGTTTTAAGTAATAAAACCAGTCCAAGTTTAATATAATATGGTATTTTAATGTTTGTGAAGAATCGTCTTCTGTTTTGAGTTTACTTTCAATTTACTTGCAAAGCAGCTTTTATCCCTCCAGATTATTGGAAATCTATAATGAAGATTGTTAAGTGAAATGTGTTTATTTGTAGACATTTCATTGCAAGTATTTTATTTTGTTTAAAATAACTTGCATTTGTTTTACAGATTTAAGAATTCTTCCGGGAGGACTTACTGATTTGACAATTTTTTGTACTGTTCTTGAAAGATGTACTTTAAGATTTTTGTATCAAAGATACTGCAACAGATTGCAATGAAGCCTGCTCAAAGGAACACTGTCATGCTAAACCTATTTTTTTTTAAAGTTTCTGTATAATTTACTTTTCACAATTGATGCTGTTTTCTCTAACACTCTGATTGATTTATATTAAACTAGACAGACAAAAAGTGAAAAGAGAAACTAAGGTACATAGGTGAAACAGCTTGCCTGAGGTCCCACAGCAGATCAGTGGCAAAGCCAGGAATAGAACCCAAGTCTCCTGATTCCCAGTCTAATAACCTGCCCTGGAATAAGTCGGCTTCATAAATCAGTAGATCAGTTTCATTTTCTTATGCCCTAATAATATTTACTCACCATTTCTACAAAGTGCATTCTGTACTTCACAAATAATTAGTTTACCATCTATGCCTGGTTGGCAAGTATTGTCCTGATTTTACAGGAAGGAAAGTTGAAGCAGAGATACTTAAATGATTTGTCCAAGATCATGAACAGAGTCAGTGGCAAAACCATGATTATAATTCAGGAGTTACTGGTTCTCAGTTCTCTATTCAGTCTATAGTCCTTTTTAGAATTGTGGCATTGTGTTTGATGCCCAACAGTCCAGGTGAATGTTTAACCCTCCTCCCACAAAGAAATGTTTTTGTTAATACTTAAATATAACACACCAAAACATTTCTCTATTCAGATTTTCAAATTCTTTTTTCACTTTAGGACTAGAGAAAAAAATGGAGGAGATAAACTATATTTTCACATTTCCCCAAACAGTAAATGGAATTGTATGAATCTTGGTAGGTTCAAACTGCAGGCAGTATGAACAGTTTGTTTGGTTTCTACTCACTTTGAGTTTACACTCCTTGAGTTAGAGTTTGTGTGTGTTTGTCTCTGAATTCAATCTCTGTGAAATTCAGACAAAAATGTTGAGTTTCTCATGTTTTTTAGGGAACATTTTGAGAAAACAGTACTGAGTTGCAGGCCACTTGCAAAAATTTTGCACAGCTCTGATAAAAATCGTATTTTGTAATATCCCAAGCCAAGTATAAACTCTGTCTCCTAGCAATGGCAAACCAAAATGCAGAAGTTTATAGGGTAAGTTCTCATTTAGGTGGTGTAGGGGGGAAAATCTCTACTTCCAGTGAAACTGGCGAGTGATCTTGGTTTTTGTTTTGTTTTTTAATTTAGACTGTGTTTCAGGGTGAAACTGATGTGTTTAAACATGGAAAAAATGTTGCAGATCTATTTTTGATTATTCTTCCATGTAGTTTAAACTGAGTTAGCTAATGATCACTTGAATCAAAGCTGTCCTCTATAACCAGTTCTTCTATGAGGTCCTCACTACTCACCAAAAACCAAATCTAAAATGGCATCACGTCTTGTTAGTTCAGCAACTATTTGGTGAAGAACTCTGTCACTTATCACATCCAGGAAAATCTGGCCCCTACTATTATTTGTAGCACTTATCCTCCGATATATATCTAGGAAGTTGAAGTCTCCCATAATCACAATTCCCAGTAGTATTTATTTCATTAAAAACATTAGAGAGATCTCTATCCATATCCAAATTGGACCCTGGTGGTCTGTAGCACATCCCAAGCTCTATATCAGAGGAACCTTTAGTAGCTTTATTCCCTAAAGTAGTTTTGGCCCAAACATACTCTGTTTTATCCATTCCAACACTTCTAATTTCTTTAAAGTCTACCTCATAATTACTATACAATGCTACTCCACCACCTTTGACTTTATTTCTGTCTTTTCTGAACAGCACATACCCTTCAATGACTGTACTCCAGTCATGATTAGTGTTCTACCATGTTTCTGTTACCCCTGTAACATCTGGTTTCACTTCCTGCACCAGTAGTTCTAGTTCCTCCATTTTCATAGAATCATAGAACCGAAAGAGACCTCCAGCGGTCATCTAATCCAGTCCCTTGAACTCGTGGTAGGACTAAATATTATCTAGACCATCCCTGACACAGGTGTTTGGAGATTTTTAAAAGCAGGTTAGACAATGTTGGAGATTCCACAACCTCCGTAAGCAATTTATTCCAATGCTTAACTACACTGAAAGTTAGTAAATTTTTCCTAATGTCCAAACTAAACCTCCTTTACTGCAATTTAAGCCCATTGCTTTTTGTCCTGTCCTCAACAGTTAAGAAAAACATAAGAACATACGAATGGCCATACTGAGTCAGACCAAAGGTCCATCCAGCCCAGTATCATGTCTGCCAACAGTGGCCAATTCCAGGTGGCCCCAGAGGGAGTGAACCTAACAGGTAATGATCTAGTCATCTCTCTCCTGCCATCCATCTTCACCCTCTGACAAACAAAGGCTAGGGACACCATTCCTTACCCATCCTGGCTAATAGCCATTAATTGACCTAACCTCCATGAATTTATCTAGCTCTCTTTTAAACCGTTATAGTCCTAGCCTTCACAACCTCCTCAGGCAAGGAGTTCCACAGGTTGACTGTGCGCTGTGTGAAGAAGAGCTTTCTTTTATTTGTTTGAAACCTGCTGCCCATTAATTTCATTTGGTGGCCCCTAGTTCTTATACTATGGGAACAAGTAAATAACTTTTCCTTATTCACTTTCTCCACACAACTCATGATTTTATATACCTCTATCATATCCCTCCTTAGTCTCAGCTTTTCCAAGATGAAAAGTCCTAATCTCTTTAATCTCTCCTCATATGGGACCCATTCCAAACCCCTAATCATTTTAGTTGCCCTTCTCTGAACCTTTTCTAATGCCAGTATATCTTTTTTGAGATGAGGGGACTATATCTGTACGCAGTATTCAAGATGTGGGCATATCATGGATTTATATAAGGGCAATAAGATATTCACCGTCTTATTCTCTATCCCCTTTTTAATGATTCCTAACAACCTGTTCACTTTTTTGACTGCCACTGCACACTGTGTAGACATCTTCAGAGAACTATCCACAATGATTTCAAGATCTTTCCTGATTAGTTGTAGCTAAATTAGCCCCCATCATATTGTATGTATAGTTGGGGTTATTTTTTCCCCAATGTGCATTACTTTACATTTAACCACATTACATTTCATTTGCCATTTTGTTGCCCAATCACTTAGTTTTGTGAGATCTTTTTGAAGTTCTTCACAGTCTGCTTTGGTCTTAACTATCTTGAGCAGTTTAGTATCATCTGCAAACTTTACCACCTCACTGTTTACCCCTTTCTCCAGATCATTTATGAATAAGTTGAATAGGATTGGTCCTAAGACTGACCCTTGCTGAAACCACTAGTTACCCCTCTCCATTCTAAAAATTTACCATTTATTCCTACCCTTTGTTCCCTGTCTTTTAACCAGTTCTCAATCCATGAAAGGATCTTCCCTCTTATCCCATGACAACTTTTAATTTACATAAGAGCCTTTGGTGAGGGACCTGGTCAAAGGCTTTCTGGAAATCTAAATACACTATGTCCACTGGATCCCCCTTGTCCACATGTTTGTTGATCCCCTCAAAGAACTCTAATAGATTAGTAAGAATATGATCTCGCTTTACAGAAACCATGTTGACTTTTGCCCAACAATTTTTCTCCCTCCTCCTTGTAACAACCTTTTATATACTTGAAAACTGTTATGTCCCCTCTCAGTCTTTTCTTTTCCAGATTAAACAAACCCAATTTTTTCAATCTTCCCTCAGAGGTCATGTTTTCTAGACCTTTAATCATTTGTGTGGCTCTTCTCTGGACTCTCTCTGATTTGTCCACATCCTTCCTGAAATGTGGCGCCCAGAACGGGACACGGTACTCCAGCAGAGGCCTAGTCAGTGCAGAGCAGAGCGGAAGAATTCCTTCTCGTGTCTTCCTTACCACACTCCTGCTACTGCCTCCCAAAAGGGATGTTCGCTTTTTCTGCAACAGCGTTACACTGTTGACTCATATTTAGCTTGTGGTCCACTATGACCCCCAGAGCCCTTTCGGCAGTACTCCTTCCCAGACAGTCATTTCCCATTTTGAACGTGTGTGACTGATTGTTCCTTCCAAAGTGGAGTACTTTTGCATTTGTCCTTATTGAATTTCATCCTATTTAGTTCAGACCATTTCTCCAGTTTGTCCAGATCATTTTGAATTTTAAACCTATCCTCCAAACACTTGCAACCCAAGCACTTTTGTTACCCAGGATCATTGTATTGGTATACAAATATCTTAACTGCTGCTGCTTGGCTTCGCCCACATTCCTCACCCCAAGTACAGTCATTCTACTGTCAGTATCGCCTATCTGACTGGTATCAGCACTATCCTTCCTCTTAAGGTCCATGCCCCTACCCTTTGCTGTTCCTTTCTCCATTGCTGTATCTATTCTTACTTGATTTTCCTCCCTCTCAACGTTAAAATCAGGCATGGAGATTACATGAGCATCTCCCAACAGTCATCCCCAAGCTCCTAGTTTAAAGCTCTTTTAATGAGTTGTGCCAACCTCCATCCCAGAAGTCTATTTCCCTCCATACTCAGGTGGAGTCCATCCCATGAAAACTGTCCTCTGTTCATGAATGCCTCCCAGTGGTCAAACATTCCAAAGTCCTCCTTATAGCACCACTACCTAAGCCATTTGTTGATCATCAATCTTTTCTCGCCTTCACTCTCTGCAGGGACAGGCAGAATCCCACTGAAGATCACCTGAGCCTCCATTTCCTTAAGCGGCTTCCCCAGCCTGGCATAGTCTCCCTTGATCTGTTCCAGCGAGAATCTAGCTGTGTCATTTGTTCCAACATGAAGGATAATCAGTGGATTCTTTCCTGCTCCCATTAGGATCCTCTTCTGCCTCTGGTCCACATCCCGTATCTTAGCTCCTGGCCGACAGCACACCTTTCTGTTCTCTGGATTAGCTCTGGTGACAGGCCTGTCTGTTGTTCTTCGTATATCTGCCTTTTCCTGGTGATGGTATGATTCTCCAGCCTTCCTCCTATTCTTTCTGGCTGCAAGTCCTCTGGTCTTTTATTCTCCCTTGCAATCTTCTGCAAGTCATCCTGAATCTTCCTGGAGCTCTGAACTCAGGTATCTTCATTGGCTCTTTCCCTCTTCTTACTGGACTAGCTGCTTTTCTCTTCTTCCTTGCCCTCCCTTCCTCGAGGAGGACTTAGGCACTCAGTTCTTGCTCAAAAGTTTGACTGTGCCTTAAAATTGTAATAATCTAATAGAATATGACATGCCAATTTTTAAATCTACTATTCCATTACAAAGTAGTTATTCTACACAAAATTAAAACAAAACAAAACACTAATTCTGTTTGTGAAGCTTCTTACCTTTTCCTTACCACAGCTCTATTGCAATATGGCTCAAATGTGCCCTGGCATTGTAAACTTCAGAGGATCAAAAATGTTTTAACCTCATAGAAACGGGGTGTGTGTGTAAACAGGAGAGAAATGTGGCTAAATAAGGAGCCCACTCTCCCAACTACCCACACTTGGGCATAGCCACTAAACCATCTCCTCTACAAAACTTCAGAAGTCATTGGAACAGGTGGAAAAATGAAGAGGGGAAGAAGTTCCTTCCTTTAGAGAGCAGCAGCTGCTCTAAAAAGCATTCTCACTCCTACACTTGTAACTAAGAAGGTTCATATAAAAATAAACAAAATGAGTTAGTGTTGCTCTGAGATGGACTGACTCATCCGCTATGGTTTGTGACTCCCTTTAGAAGGTCAGACAGTGCAGCCACAATTTCAGAGAGAATGACAGCAAGTCAGCCAACCTGTTATACTTTCACTGAGGGGAACCAGATTAGCATGGGTCTACTGGCACCAGCCCACAGACCTTAGAGGCATCATGCATCTCACATGACATTTCATGCATTCCCACTGCACAAGCGAAATGTTATGAATTCAGTGGAACTCTGGACTGAACGAGGGTTTGGACTGCAGTTTAGTTTGGCCACCATTAGGGGCCAGCATGGAACTTATGTAGCAAGATGGCTTTTCTATTGTTAACCCCAGCCATAGGGAACCCCACTGGAGAGGGAGGCGGCTTCAGCAGACGAGCTTCATTTCAGAAAAATTCTAGTGTGGGAGAAGGGGAGCAAAGTTGTGTCAGTATCCCTGCTTCTTCCACCCCAACAGGTCTCAGCTGCATGTGGGGAGTTAGTGAACTGGTCCCACTAGTGCTGCCAACTTTCAACTCACACAAAAGCAAATATGCTTGCCGCCCCGCCCCGCCCCACCCTCCTCTGATGCCCCACCCATGTCCCACCCCTTCTGAGGCCACACCCTCGCACACTCCATCCCCCCTCACTCACTAGCTCATTTTCACTGAGCTGGCTCAGGGGGCTGGGGTGCAGGAGAAGGTGAAGGTTCTGGTGGGGGTGCAGGCTCTGGGGTAGGGACAGAAATGAGTGTGGGAGGGTGCTCCGGGCTGGGATCGAGGTGTTCAGAGAGTGAGAGAGGGGGATCAGGGATGAGGCTCAGAGGTGCAGGTTCTGGGCAACACTTACCTGAAGCAGGTCCCACCCAGAGACTAGGGGTGGAAGGGGGAGAAGGGAGAACAGTCTGCGGTGAGAGTTGCTCACTGATGGCCAGTTTGGGGCAGGGACCAGGACTCTGTTTGATCTGTGCTCAGCTCCGGCGCAGACTGCCATTGCTGCTTCTCATCCCGCCAGCGAGGAGTAGCGCTGACAATGCAGTGGTCAGTCAACCCCACAACAGCCCTTACATCTCCAGGGGACACACAACAGAGCCAGCCAGTGAGGAGCTAAAAAAAAAAAAAATCAGAGGGAGGAGACAGGAACCAAGGTCTAGGGGAGCAACTGCCCCCCTGCCCCATAGCAGTAGTGTAGTCTAAGGTCAATGCAAAGAGTTTATCCACTTCTCATCTGGGGAATATGAAGGTTAGGTTAGGTTAGTTTATCGACGTTTTTAAAAAAACTTCTACACCACAGCCCCATAGGAAATGACACCCCTACTTCAGTGGTGTGTGCATCAGTGCCACAACAGCGGAGGTGAGAGGAGCAACTACCTTTGGAAGAAGGGACAAGGAGCAAGTGGGGAAATGAGTGGGGGTAGGGGAACAAAAGAACTATTGCAGAGGAAATGTGGACAAGAGCTACTGGGGAAAAGGGTAGTTGAAATGAGTAGTTACTTGAAGGAAAGGTAGGTACAGGGGCTACTGGGGGAACTGGAGCTGTTATGGAGAGAATGGGTTAATAGGGGAACAACATGAGGGTGAAAAGGGCCAATGCCAGCTTATAGCAGCTCTCACACAGGTTTCCTCTTGCCCAGCAACCACACTTCCCTCAAGCACCACTGCTTCCCTTAGCTCCCCCACAAGATGCCTGCGTCCCCCTCTCCACCCCCTCTGCCTGAGCCCTAGACCTTCTTCTTATGAAGAGTGCAAGGAACAAGGCCCTTGCCTCTTCCATACTTGCTCTTCATGCTTGGAGAACCCTCTCAGGGAAATAAAACCTCAAGGGAACACCTTTCACCAACACTAAATCCATACAGGATTTTAAAAACTGATGTTTGTGGCTCTATGCAAATTACTTGTCATATAAGAAAATAGATATATTTGTCTAAAATGCCACATGGAACTACACAAAATTTGTCAGGTATAGAATCATAGAAACATAGGGCTAGAAGGGGCCTTGAAAAGTCATCAAGTCCAGCACCCTGCACTGTGGCAGGACCAAGTAAACCAGACCAGCCCTGACAGCTTTTTTTTCAGCCTTTCATCACAGGTCAGGTTTTCTACACCTTTTATCATTGTTGTTGCTATCTGGACTGTTTCCAATCTGTCCACATCCTTCCTAAATTGTGATGTGCAGAACTAGACACAGTTCTCCAGCTGGGGCAGGGGTGGCCAACCTGAGCCTGAGAAGAAGCCAGAATTTACCAATGTACATTGTCAAAGAGCCACAGTAATATGTCAGCAGCCCCTCATCAGCTCCGCCTCCCCGCCCCTGCTCTCAGCACCTCCCACCCACTGGCAGCCCCGCCGATCAGCGCCTCACCCTCCCTCCCTGCACCTCCCAATCAGCTGTTTCGTGGAATGCAGAAGGCTCTGAGTGGGAGGAGTGAGGGTACGGCAGGCTCAGGGGAGGAGGCGGGAAGGGGTGGAGTGGGGACAAGGCCCACGGCAGAGCCAGGGGTTGAGCAGTGAGCACCCCCTGGCACATTGGGAAGTTGGTGCCTGTAGCTCCATCCCCAGAGTCAGTGCCTATACAAGGAGCCACATATTAACTTCTGATGTGCCGCATGTGGCTCCGGAGCCACAGGTTGGCCACCGCTGAGCTGGGACCTCACCAGTGCCAAGTAGAGTGGGAAATTAACTACTGTGTCTTACATACAACACTCCTATTAATACACCCCAGAATCATACAGTATTGGCCTTTTTTTTTTTTTTGCAGCTGCATCACATTGGCAAATCTTTCAGTTTGATCCACTATAACTACTTTTCAGCAATTCTACCACCTAGACAGTTGTTCCCCATTTTGTAGCTGTGCATTTTATTTTGTAGCTATGCATTTTATTTTGTGATTTACTTTGCACTTGTCTTTATTGAATTTCATTTTGTTTAATTCAGACCAAATCTCCAATTTGTCAAAGTCATTTTGAATTTTAAACCTGTCCTCTGAAGCACTTGCAACCCTTCCCAGCCTGGAGTTATCTGCAAATTTTATAAGCAGATTCTCTACTCCATTAGCCAAGTCATTAATGAAAATATTGACTAGTACCGGACCCAGGAATGACCCTTGTGGGACCCCACTAGATACACAGCAAATCACTGATAACTACACTTTGCTCTGTCAACCTGTTTCCTCACTTCCCCAGGTGAGACGGGTACCCAGAAGTCACCTACTACAGGATAGGCCCAACATGGAAAATACAGAACACCACTGGCGATCACACACAGCCCCCAGCTAAAACCTCTCCAGCACATCATCAACGATCGACAACCTATCCTGAAAATCGATCTCTCACTCTCCCAGACCTTGGGAGGCAGGCCAGTCCTCACTTACAGACAGTCCCCCAACCTGAAGCAAATACTCACCAGCAAAAACACACCACGCTACAGAAACACTAACCCAGGAACCAATCCCTGCAACAAACCCGTTGTCTACTCTATTCCCAGATCTACTCTTGCGACACCATCAGAGGACCCAACAACATCCACCACACCATGAGGGGCTCATTCACCTGCACACCTACTAATGTGATATATGGCATCAAGTGCCAGCAATGCCCCTCTGCCATGTACATTGGCCAAACCAGACAGTCTCTATGTAAAAGAATAAATGGATACAAATCAGACATCAGGAATGGTGACATATAAAAGCCAGTAGAAGAATACTTCCATCTCCCTGGACATTCAGTAACAGATTTAAAAGTAGCCATTCTTCAACAAAAAAACTTCAAAAACAGACTTCAGGGAGAAACTGCAGAGCTACAATTCATTTGCAAACTTAACATCATTAATTTGGGCTTGAATAGGGACTGGGCATGGCTGGCTCACTACAAAAGCAATTTTCCCCCTCTTGGTATTGACACCTCCTCATTAATTATTGGGAGTGGACCACATCCACCCTGACTGAACAGGCCTTGTCAACACTGGTTCTCCACTTATAAGGTAACTCCTTTCCCTTCATGTGTCAGTATATCTATGCCTGTATCTGTAATTTTCATTCCATGCATCTGAAGAAATGGGTTTTTTTACCCACAAAAACTTATGCCCAAATAAATCTGTTGGTCTTTAAAGTGTCACTAGACTTCAAATACAGTCTTTCAACCAGTTGTGCACCCACCTTATAGTAAATTCATCTAGACCACATTTCCCTAGTTTGCTTATGAGACTGTAATGAGGAACTAAGTCAAAAGCCTTACAAAAATCAAGGTATATCACGTCTACTAGTTCCCCCCTACAGGCAAGCCCAGGGTCTCTCCTATCCAGGCCCAACTAAGACATCTGCCTGCCATTCTTGCTGAGGTAGTGGGAGCTGGAAAGGACAGCTGCTTAAGCCAACAAAAAGTCTTCTCTTTTCCTGATGCAGGAAGGAGGGCATAGGCGGTCTCTGAGCATAGCCTAGGAAGGGGAGACAGTAAGGCATCCAAGCTATGGTGAGCCAAGGAAAGTGCATTTTACATATAATGTATGTACATTTTAAATGCAAATTCATTAATTTTGTTCTGCCACTGGCCTGCTGGGTGACCTTCAGAGGCAACTTCACCTCTGTGTCACCATTTCCCCATACGTAAAGGGAGGATAATGATATTGGCCTCTTGTGTCAAGCGCTTTGAGATCTACTGATAAGACTACTATATAAACAGCTAAGTATTCTTGATTTGAAATTGATAAAACTTAATGCTTTCCCTAGCTCTGGCTGCCTCAGGATCTCCCCTCCCCTGCTTTGGCTCAGGAAGACAAGCATGTGCGCACACACACAACTCCCATGGCCTCAGAAGAGGAGCACTCACACCAGATTCTCCTTCTTAGATGAAAACTATGGCAGGAGGGGCAAGTCAGGAATTTTTAGGAGACACACCCAGGGATCTAAGAAAAATGACAGCAGGACAGAAAGGAAAGAGGGAGTTGTGCTGGGTTCCCCTCAGGTTGCCACCTGGAACTGTGGTACGACTGAGCCCTCTGACCCACCAGCCTGACTCGTACTGTATTGCAGTGACAAGCTGCAAAGCCCTCCAGGCTGCACTTTCACCCGCACACATACAGGTAGGGACACACCCAGCTGCAGTTACATGCAGGCTCTCTGACCAGCCCCTGCATAGGAAGGCTACAGCTAAGGAAACTCCCAGCTCATCAGGCATGCACCCACTGTGCAATATAAACCCAAAATTATACCTTCTTGTGTTGCACAGGGAACTGTACAGAGTAGTCTCATAAAATTCACTTTCACCCTCAATGTGGACAGGAATATGCAACAGCCTTTACCCCTGAGTTATGATTCCTATACACTTCATTCCAACTCACTGGTTTAGATAAAGCTAAAACAAGTTTAACTACAAAAGATAGATTTTAAGTAATTATATGAGATAGCAAACAGATCAAAGCAGATTACCTAGCAAATAAACAAAAAACGCAAACTAAGCTTAATATACTAAAATGATGGGAAATCACTCGTTACCGAGTATGACCATCTTCCATGGGAATTATGTATCCTCAGGTGGCTAATAAGGCCAATCCTTGAACCACAAGTTCTATTGCAATGAGGGCAGATGTTTTCAAGCTCAGCAGAAGGCTGTTGACCATGACTGGAAGTCGGTCTCTCCTTCCTTCTGCGCCTCTTGTCCTTTTCAGCTTGTTGGCGAACAAGTTCAAAATGCAGGGGACCATCACGTAGGACTTCACTCCATTTTAAGCAATCCTAGGCAAGTGTCTCCCAAGTGTCAACGTCAATATTACACTTTTTTAGGTTGTCCTTCAGTAAGCCCTTATATCACTTCCATTGTCCACCCATGTTACGGTACCCTTCTTTCACCTGTTTTGGGAGGCAATGGTCTGGCATTCGGACAATGTGACCAGTCCAGAGGAATTGCTAATGGATCATCATTGCCTCGATACTGGTGGTCTTTGCCTCTTCCAGGACACTAATATTGATGCGCCTGTCTTCCCATTTGAACATCAGAATCCTACAAAGGCAGCATTGATGGTGCATCTCAAGGACTTTCAAGTGGTGTCTATAGGTTGTCGAAGTTTCGGACCCATACAATAGTGTTAGGAGAATAACAGCTTGATAAACAAGAAACTAGGTGTCTGTTCAAATGTCGTGATCTTCAAAAACCCTGTGCCGTAAATGAGAAAAAGCTATACTGGCACAGCTCGGGCGATGTTGAATTTCTGCATCAATATCTGCCTTGGATGAAAGATGACTTCCCAGGTAGAGGAAATTATCAACATTCTCCAGTGTCACTCCATTGATTTTGATAGATGGGACATGCAATATCTCATTTGGAGAGGGCTGATAGAGCACTTTAGTCTTCTTGATATTAAGAGTGAGACCAAGACATGCGTAAGCATCAGCAAACACATTCAAGATAGTTTGAAGATCCTTCTCAGAGCGGGCAAAGATTGCATTGTCATCAGCATACTGAAGTTCCACAATAGATGTTGTGGAGATCTTACTCTTGGCTTTCAGCCTGCTAAGCCTGAACAGCTTTCCATCCATTCTGTAAAAGATTTCAATGCCAGCTGTAAACTTCCCAACAACTAGGTAAAGAATGATGGCGATAAAAACCGCAAACACAATTGGAATGATGATACAGCCTTGTTTTACTCCTGTTTGTACTTTGAAAGGTTCGCTCTGGGAGCCAGTGCTGTTAAGAACATGTTATCATGAAGCTATTTTAGGACATTGATATATTTATCAGGACATCCAATCTTAGAAAGTACAGTCCAAAGTGCATGGCGATTCACTGAATCAAAGGCTTTAGCTAAATCAATAAAAGCCATTTACAGTGGTTGGTTTTGCTCCCAACACTTGTCTTGCATATGCTGTGCTGCGAAGATCATATCCACAGTTCCACAACATGGTCAGAAACCACTCTGTGACTCTGGTAAAATTTCTTCCGACAGGGGCAGAAGGCGAGTTGCAAGGATCCGCGCCAGAACTTTGCCTGCAATGGCTAGGAGGGAGATACCACAATAATTTCCACAATCTGCTTTATCCCCTTTCATGAAGAGGGTGACAATCAGGGCATCCCTCATTTCACTGGGTATCTCCTCCTTTATCCAGATTTTAAGGATAAGCAGGTAAAGATGCTGAATTAGCTCTGGTCCACCGTCTTTAAAGGCTTCAGCGTGGATCCCATCTAGACCTGCTGCCTTGTTGTTCAGCTGCTTGGTGGCATTGTGTACCTCATACAAATTAGGAAGGTCTCTGATCTCATCCCTAAATGGTCATTGAGGGATTTGCTCAAGGACTTCATCTGCAACCATAGAATTACGGTTAAGGAGAGCTTCAAAATGTTTTTTTCCAGAGAGAATTGATGACTTTGTTGTCCTTCAGAAGTGCGGTTCCATCCTTAGAGAGAAGAGGATTCATACCATGACAAATTGGCCCATAAACAGCCTTGGTGGCACTAAAGAAACCACATGTATTGTGGATGTCTGCGAGATGTTGGAGTTCTTTCACTTTCTCAGTCCACCATTTGTTCTTGAGTTCTCTGGTTTTATGTTGGACTTCCGCCCTCGCCTTGGCATGGGCTTCTCTCTTTATATTACAATTTGTGTCATTCTGCCAAGCATGAAATGCCATTCTCTTCTCATTAATGAGTTGCTCAATTTCAGCATCATTCTCATCAAACCAGTCCTGATGTTTTCTGGTTTGGTAGCCTATGGTCCCTCACAGGCATTGATGACTACTGCTTTCAGCTGGCTCCAGTGTTCCTCAATTTTTTCCAGAAACTGTGATGAGAGCTTTTCTTCTAAGACTACTTGGAAGTGGTCATGCTTAATAGGATCCTTCAAATCTTGAATCTTCAACTTGTGCCTGACCTGCTTCTTTTGCAGCCTCCATTTGGGAGTGATCTTAATTTTCATTGTGGATCGAATAAATAGATTGGGTATGAATAGCAGAGTCTCACCCTAAGAGACGATACAAGCAGGCTGCAGATTCTTAAGGGGCAAGCTGCACTTGCTTTACAGTTTGGAATTCCCAGGTGTTTCATTCACAGGCTAAAAATCCCTTTAGCTTGGATCCAGCACTTCCCCCAGTTCAGTTTTTGTTCCTCAGGTGTTTCCAGGAGTCTCCTTGGGTGAGGAGTGAAGAACACCAAATGAGGTCACTCCCTGCCGTATACAGCTTTTGCATATGGCGGGAACCTTTTGTTCCCAAGCTTGGTTCCCAAACCAGTCTGTGGAAAAATACTGACATCCCAAGATGGAGTCCAGAGACATGTGGTCTCATCGCATGTCCTTGTAGAGTCATAACAGCCATTATTTACAGAATGTCTGTAGCATTCTCAGGAAAGCTCCCCAGGTGGGAGATAAGCTTATCCTAAGGCATATTGTTTTTTCCTAATGGCCCATTCCCCGCCCACTCTCTAGACTGAAAGCATCCCGCCTAGTGGGCGTTACCCAGGTCTACATTTGAAATACAGATATATAGTCAATATTCATAACTTCAGATACAAAAATGATACATGCATACAAATAGGATAATCATATTTAGCAAATCATACCTTTTCCAATGACACCTCACATGACTTATCTTGCATAAAATACATTATAATTATGTCATAGTCATATGATAATATCACTGACAAATATAGGATGCAGTGTCATAGAAGTTAGCTTGGCCAAAACCAGTGGGCGTGGGCTTGTCTGCATGTGAGCACTTGAGATGGTGCCCCTTAATGAAGGGCAGAAAAGATGACAACAGACGCACTTGTTCTGGGAGTGCAAAAAAATAAATCAATAAGAAACGTGCTCTTCACCTTAACACATGGTCATGTTTTTGCATTTGATACCATTTTATTTTTTTAATTTTGATGTCAAATATCTTTTTAATTACCAGATGTAATCTTAATTCTGTACACTCACTCTACTTCAGGACAAAACAACCACCAAATGAGTAATTTGGGGTGAAGAATGAATTCTTCTCATAAACGTGCCAAAACTGCTATATTTGTGACTGCTCAGCACTGAGCCACAGAGTTTGGAGATAAATTGCATGAACACTGAAACTGTTCTCCCTTCCCCTCAGGCTCATAGTACTCCTTTTTGTGACTCTCACGTAGTCGTCTCAAACTTGCAGTAATGAAAAGGATTCTCTGATTTTAATAGCTCATTAGTTAAAAAAAAAATTACAAACATATCTAGCACTGTACACTTGCATAGCTCTTTACAGACAGACATTCACAAAACTGTTCCCAGAGAGTAGTTATCAGTGGTTCACAGTCATGCTGGAAGGGCATAACAAGTGGAGTGATGCAGGGATCAGTTCTGGGTCCGGTTCTGTTCAATCAATGATCATCAATGATTTAGATCATGGCATAGAGAGTACACTTACAAAGTTTGCAGACGACACCAAGCTGGGAGGGGTTGCAAGTGCTTTGGAGGATAGGATTATAATTCAAAATGATCTGGACAAACTGGAGAAATGGTCTGAAGTAAATAGGATGAAGTTCAATAAGGACAAATGCAAAGTACTCCACTTAGGAAGGAACAATCAGTTGCACACATACAAAATGGGAAATGACTGCCTAGGAAGCAGTATTGCGGAAAGGGATCTAAGGGGTCATAGTGGACCACAAGCTAAATATGAGTCAACAGCGTAACGCTGTTGCAAAAGAAGTGTACATCACTCTGGGATATATTAGCAGGAGTGTTGTGAGCAAAACATGAGAAGGAATTCTTCCACTCTGCTCTGCCCTGATTAGGCATCAACTGGAGTATTGTGTCTAGTTCTGGGTGCCACATTTCAGAAAAGATGTGGACAAATTGGAGAAAGTCCAGAGATGAGCAACAAAAATGATTAAAGGTCTAGAAAACATGACCTATGAGGGAAGAGTGAAAAAAATTGGGTTTGTTTAGTCTGGAAAAGAAAAGACAGAGGGGACATGATAACAGTTTTCAAGTACATAAAAGGAGGAGGGAGAAAAATTGTTCTTTTTAATCACCGAGGATGGGACAAGAAGCAATGGGCTTAAATTGCAGCAAGGGCGGTTTAGTTTGGACATTAGGAAAAACTTACTAACCGTCAGTTTAGTTAAGCACTGGAATAAATTGCCTAGGGAGGTTGTGGAATCTCCATCATTAGAGATTTTTAAGAGCAGGTTAGACAAACACCTGTCAGGGATGGTCTAGGTAATACTTAGTCCTGCCATGACTACAGAGGACTGGACTAGACGACCTCTCGAGGTCCCTTACAATCCTATGATTCTATAATACCCTATCTCTGTGTGAGTTTGCAGATTATTTGTTTAATTCCTCTGACATATTATACAGACATTAAATGAATTTTAAAGATATATTTTAAAATTAGTAGAGTAATTCTAGCTGATTCTCTACAAACATAGTGCTTTCTATTGTTCCTTTAAAAATATTTAGTTCCAAAAACAACAGGCTAGATGATCAGTTTGTGATTTAGCTCATAGTAAGGGGCATTATGCTATGGTGCTGTTCTTACAGCATCCCAGGATGAAGACTGTGCCTCAAAGAGTTAATCGCCCTCCTTGTGTCCCTGCTGCTCTGGAGAGGGAGTGAATTTTGACAGGTGAACACTTGTCGCAGCATACACCCCAACTCACCAGCGTCACTACACCCCGGGGCATATTGATTGAGATAGAGTCAAGCCTCCACCTACCTGCATGGGGATGGCCGAATGCAGTCATTTTGCAAAGCATGTTTCACTGTAAGCAGTGGTACGGGACAAGGGAGTAAGAGATCACCTAATACCCCATATACTCTCTTGTGCACAAGACAGGCCATGATGTGGCCCCAAATAATTGAAGGCAATGGTGGCAACTCCATGATTAAGGGCGAGTTCTTTTTTTCAGTAAAAAAGGGTTTAAATCCCTATTTAGGTATGTAAAGTGTTGATACTATAACTAAAATTACAATACTCAACCATAGGGTAGAGATTTAATTTTCTGGAAAGCTGCAATTGAATCTATTGAGCACTTCAGGAGTTCAAAGAGTGAAAAGTTACTCCCTCTTGAAACCTTATTGGTGTGTGCATGGTTTTGTTTTTAAATCTCTGTAAAATGGCTTTGTTTTAAAACCTTCAAACATTAGGCAGACTAAGAACCTAAACAAAACCTATATATAAAAAAGTAAAATTCTTAGCATTAATTAATTGTAACTGTTTCTATTCACAGAACACTTCCAGGAGAAACCATGACACCAGGACCCACCACATGGACACTAACCAACACCCCAACATTATCAACTTACCAAGACTGCCCCTTACCATAGCTGAATGATCTGTACTCTCCAAAGGACTGAACTTCTTCCCCATCACAGAACCTGATACCATACTAACATATGAAGATTCTCTGACAAAGAATTATTTCACAAGAAAGATGACAACCCACAACTATCACGTCCCCACTGGCAGTCACTAGAAAAAAGAATAATCTTATTGGACAACCCACAGTGGACAAAACCACACACTTAGTCATTATACTGATTGCTTCAGGGGAAAAACCTGACTGTGAAATCCTTAAACATCACATCCAGCACAATCTCTGCACTACCAAGAGGATAGCAATACAGTCCCTGAAAGCAAATCACCAGACAGAGATCAAACCCAGCAGGCCAAGATGGTGCCATCGTAGTCCTCAACCATGACAACTACACCAACAAGGCCAACTGAGAACCCATCGACACCACTTATTACAATGTCACACGACAATTCACCCCGTAATTTAAGGATACCATCAAATCCTTCCTGAAACTCCTCCAACCTCATCCCCCAGCTAACCCATTCCGGAGACCTTCTATATGCTTTTCAAGATACATAAACAAGGGAACCCAGGCAGAGCCATCATATCTCATCGGGGCACTGTTACTAAAGGAATATCAAGACTCATAGAAACCCTCCTCAAACCACTCACCTCACCAAAGGGCCAGTTCCTCCAGGACACAACATACTTCCTCCAGAAACTCAACATTAACAACCGCCCTCAGAACATCTTCCTTGCCATCATGGATGTCACACCTCCCTATACCTCAACATCCCTCACCATAAAGGCCTTGCTGCCTCCCTCAAATATCTACAAGACAATGGACAACATTCACCCAAACACATCATAAAACTCAGCCATAACAATTTTGCAGTCAGCAAACACTCTGTCCAAACCATGGGAACAGCTATGTGTACTAGGATGGCTCCCCAATATGCCAACCTCTTCATGGGCCACTTTGTGAAAGAATATCTGGACAAATATATCATTGGTTTCATGGACAACCCGCAGTTGTCTCAGATACATGATATTTTCATCTTCTGGAGAGATGACCTACATTGCCTCATATTTCCACCACCCATCCATCACACACTAGAACATTCCCAAACAGCATCAACTTCCTGGACACCACGATCAGTTTAAACAATGGAACGCTAAAAATGACTATTTACAAGAAATCCACAGATCACCACACCTACCTTCACAGATCCAGCAATCACTCCAAACACACCAAAAAACGTGTTATCTACAGCCAGGCACTCAGATACCCATGGAATACGCTCCAAGGAGCAAGTCTGGGATACACACCTTAACATATTTTACCATCATCATCAAAAAAGGACACTCCACCTGAGAAATAGATTGCATCATGGAAATAGATTGCAACCAAATACCCCAAGAAAATCTGCTTCAATGCAAGGGAAAAAAACCTCACCAACTGCACCAACCCACTCCCACCCACCCCAGAATCCATACACGGTATCAAACAATTACAACCCATACTCTATGGGAACCTCATCCTCAAAGAAAAATCTTTCCTGAACTCCCTCTTCTGGCCTTCAAACACCCCAAGCTCATCAGAAGCAAATTCCCAACAGACCAAGACACACCAACTCAAAGTGGCACACCCACCTTCCTGCCAGAACAGATGCAAAACCTGCAGACATACCTCCACTGCTAACGTCATCAATCCCCACCCCCACTCAAAAAAACCACCTTTCAGGATCCATGGGTCCTACACATGCCTATCACAACATGCCGTGTAAGAACCACCTTGTGCGTGAAATTAGACAATCACTATGCTCAAAATGACAGTATGATTTTCACACAGAAAAATTATGAGACAAAAACACGTCACCCGTAGGTGAACACTTATCACAAAAATATCACTTTGTATCTGACCTCTCAGTCCTCGTCCTCAATGAAAACCCACACAACACCTTCAGAAGATGAATTTAAGTCCCCAGGCTCATAACTCTGCTAGACACTAAAAATCATGGACTCAATAAAGACACTGTTGTAATGAGCCATAAATCCAATCTGTCACCCACTAACTCTCCTTTGTCCTACAACTGCAGATGTGTTTACTGCCCATTTCACCTCGAATGGTCTCTTGCATCATGCTAACTGCTTATGCTTAGCAATCTGTTCCATCTTGTCTTTAGCTGTGACACTGATTATCATCTTTCCCACACTTGAAGTGCTCTGTTTAAGCTCAAAAGCTGGTCTCTTTCACCATCAGAAGTTGGTCCAATAAAAAAAATAATATGACCTCACCCACCTTGTCCCTACTCAAGAAAGCAGACAAAACACTTTCATTAAATGAAGAGATGTCTACAATTTTGCATGCTAGAACTCTGGCTCACAACAACATTTTAGACATACCTTCTTCTTAGAGAGTAAACAAAGTCCCTAGCCACCAGAGCTGGAAGAGAAATCCCTGCTCCTGCTGAGCTTAGGAGTTTCATATAGCAAGTACTTTCCAAGCAGATGTGGTAGCAGGGCTCATCTCTTGGTTACAGAAGGACAGGAGCTCTCTTCCGATGACAGCTCACAGCTGATTAAGTATTGCTTATTTTCCTTTTGTTCAATTTTTCTTGACAATTTTTTTCCTACAAAAATATTCTAAACAAATGCTTTTGGAAAAAAAATTCTGTTCAGTGGGAGGGATACCATTTTCACACCCTTTTTAATTTTGACTTCTCCTCCTCCAGAAAAAGAGACCGAAGGGGACAAGAAGAGGTTAGGGTGAGAGAAAGCGGGATTTTCCTTCAAAAATGAAACGATTAAAAAAAATGTTGTTTCTGCTTAAATTTTTGATTTGGTCAATAAGCCATTTTTTGTCCAAACAAAAACAAAAAACTAACAGAAACCCACACTTCAATGAAAAATGTTGGTCAGCTCTACTTAAGAGACAGCACTGATTCTCCATCTCAGTTCTCCTCTTCTGCAGAGTCACAGAGCACAGCTAAGGGATGGAAGCATGGTTGCCAGTCCTGCTGTGATACCAGGACTATAAGAGAACAGGAGCTGTCTCCGTGCAATGAGCAAATTACTTCCATGCAGCTGGGCACACACTAATTTTGAAGGCCTGGATCCCTGACCGTCCACTTCCTTTTTTGGCCCCACACCAGATCCATTTCACAACCCCACCAACTTTGCAGACCACTGGATAGGATGCAGGGGATAGAATGTTCAGACTCTTCACCTACATTGCACTGAGTTGTTCCCATAAAAGGGGAAGAAATTAATGCTATAATAAATTTAAGCTTTCTTGGTTAAATGCAGTCAAATTAAAAATAAAGCTTTTTAGTGCCATTCACATATGAAGTCACCTTTTATGGATAACGAACTCGTATAGAAGTTTTCTGGACAAAGAATGTCATACAAAAATGCTGTTTTCAGACTATGAATTGTTCTAGCTGACAGCATAGTAGGTACTATAGAATGAGATTTACTGCATACGATAACAAAAAATCAAGTTTTATATATGAAATGAGAAAAAATATCCCACGGGAAATCTGCACTGAACCATAAATCATGAGAAGAACATGGAGATTAGACTCCTAGAAGCACTGCACATTAAATGAACAGTATACAATTCAAAATCAATTGAGGCAAATTCAGTACTTTTGCTATTATAGTGCAATAACTGTCACTTTGAAAGATGAAAGTTGCTTATTTCAAAAGATCCCATAAAGTAATTCTTTTCCTACCTAAAATATAAGTATTTTTAAACTGTAGTGTCAGTCAGCCAAACAAATTCACAAAACACCTTAGAGCAATGTACTTCAATCAGTTGAATATTCATATGGGATTTAGAAAAATATCTCAATTCACTGACCTAAATATTATAAAGCAAGCCATCACTATCTTCTAGAGGCAACTTTGGAAAATGTTAATTTCTTATCTGACAATTAAACTACTACTGTCTTAACAATACTTCGCATTCCTATAGCATCTTTCACCCACATACCTCAAAGTACTTTATAAACATCAGCTAATACAGTGTCTTGCTGCAAAAACTAGGTAACTGTATAAACTGATGATGTTTGCAAAATATTTTGAGGTACGTGGGTGAAAGACGCTATAGGGATGCAAAGTATTGTTACACCTACATGCAATTTGAGATTTTATGTTAATTACATATAAGTACAAAGGTGTCTCAAGTCACACTTGGCACTGTAAGGTTCATCCAAATTACTGAAGATTGGGAATTAGTGAGAAAGTGAACATCACATGAAAAAAGCAGGGAGAATATGTCACAAAAAGGTACCTTCCTCATTTACTTTGGATTATCTTAGTTTTACTATTTGTGTCAGTATATTCTAGTATAATAGCAAAAGTACTACAGTAATAGAGCACATCTTTATATGTAAGGAAGTCATAGCAATTAGAAGGGCTCCACCTCAAAAAATCCGTATTAAATAAATATGGGAGAGGGATAGCTCAGTGGTTTGAGCATTGGTCTGCTAAACCCAGGGTTGTGAGTTCAATCCCTGAGAGGACCATTTAGGGATCTGGGGCAAAAATTGGGGATAGATCCTGCTTTGAGCAAGGGGTTGGACTAGATGACCTCCTGAGGTCCCTCCCAACCCTGACATTCTATGATTCTAATGGTGCGGGGGGTGGGAGAACTACTATCAAATTTGCATTTTTGCTTCCCTCACCCCTCTGTGATGTGGGGGAAGAAGAAATGAATGGCAAGCCAACATTATGTTGGCAGCCACCTTACTAAATTTTTGTTTCTATGAGTGGTATGTTAACTCAATACTTTAATGCTTTCATTGCTGAACTACTAATGTTAAACCCTACTGCTCTGGGATTTAGGGTCACAATTACAGTGCTGTCTTGCCAAATACGAAAAATGTTGAATTTTTCACTGCAGTTGATATAATGGCTATCCCAGTAGAAGTCAAGTCAATTTAAATGTTAGAAATATTGCCAACTCAGGAGGAGGTTTGGAAAGCATGCAAGAGTCATTAATGCTCATCTACAACTGCTTTCTAGTCCCCATAACAGCCATCAGCATTCAATAAATGAAAGATACAAGGCAAGGCTAGATTTGGAAGCAAGTTAACACACTGCACTCCTAACAAAATAAAATATTAAAAACGAACATTTTAAAGTCATGAATAAAATATGCATACAGCTTACTGCTGCAGAAAGAATTTATCACCTTTGTGGCACAAAATGATAAATATAAAATAGATTAAATTAGATCATACATGGTGTGCTGAGATGTAGAATACAGGTTTTAAAATCAACAATAATTTGGCAAGACCTTATTATTCACAAGAGTTATGCAAGTCATCCTACATTCCTGTTAAAAACTTGATATGCCAGTACACCATCATGTTTTCTACAACACATATTTTATAGAAAAAGCTACTTTAGAAATGGTTAAAATTTTACACAAAATGTTATTGAGACTATTTTCTTAATCTCTCCACCTGTGGAACTCAGTTTCCCTTTCCACCAGGAATTCAAAAGTACAAGAATCAGGGAAAGAAAAATTATAACTGATAAAGTTATAATGGCATAAAGTTCCAATCCTAACCCCATATGGTTGCAAGGCATCAGATAGCTTGTTGCTTCAAGACTTACAGTTACCTGTATATTTCACCTCAGACCAATTTAATTTTGTCTGGACATTTCATATTGGAGGGCAGTGTGAGGGGAGTAAATATTTCTTTTGCAGATTGATTTATTATTTTTAAAAAGTGGATGTTTGAAGATGAACAGAGGTCTGAAATGTTAGAATAAAACCTGGGGAAATGGATTAGTGAACAGGGCACAGGTGAGATAGTCAAAAAATTGCATGATAAATAAATTTATCATGTGGCTATGCAATTTGTCACATGGTTCCACAATTTTAATCTCTCACAATTTTATTTATATTACACACACACACCTACTGGCAACTAAGGTTCCAGGAGCACATATGCCACCAACCCAAATCCTTGAAAGGATAGTATGATGAATTGGGGTTATGACTGTACAATTTTGAATTCTGACAGATATTGTGACGTTGTGTTACAAAATCTGCTGTATTGTCTGTGCTAAACATTTGTGTGTCCAATACTGACAGGCCCTGTAACATGTATACACTAGATCAACTTTTTGGCCCGAGGGCCACATCTGTATATGGAAATTGAATGGCAGGCCATGAATGCTCACGAAATTGGGAACTGGGGTGCGGGAAGGGGTGAGGGCTTCAGCTGGGGGTGCGGATTCTGGGGCGGGGCTGAGGGGCTGCAGAAAGGTTCCCCAGGCTGGGATAGAGAAGTTTGGAGGGCAGGTTGGGGCATAGGAGGGGGTGCAGGCTCTGGACGGCACTTACTTCAAGCAGACCCCAGAAGCAGTGATATGTCCTCCCTCTGGCTCCTATGCAAAGGCATGGCTAGGCGACTCTGCGCACTGCCCCGCCCACAGACACTGTTCCTCCAGCTCCCATTGGCCATGATTGCCGGCCAATGAGAACTGCAGGGGCAATGTGCGGAGCCCCCTGACTGCCCCTACGCGTAGGAGACAGACGGGGATATGCCGCTGCTTCCAGGAGCCGCATGGAGCCCTGGCACGCGCAGAGCAGTGCAAGCTCCAGACCCCGCTCCCTGGCTGGAGCTCAAGGGCTGTATTAAAAATGTCTGAAGGGCCGGATGCAGCCCCCGGGCCATAGTTTTCCCACCCCTGCACCTAGACAGACACAATGAGAAGGTACTTAGGACTTAGCAATCCTATTTAGGTACAAACATCTCAAACACTGGGTAAGCTTCTTCCTTAAAAAACCAGTTTAGCTGACTCCTGATGGTAGAGAAGGTAGAAGCAATGGAAACTTACCTGGAGTGGAACAAAAGAGGCCAGGTGATTAACAGGAATTTAAATAAAGAACCACACAGAAACAGAGGGTGACAAACAAGACGACAATGCATGAGGCAAAAGAGAGCATGGTCACAGAAGCTGGGAAGGGTAAAGAGCATAAAAGTGTTAGTCTGTGAAAAGTGTGTGTGTGCATGTTGACTGCTTCACAACTGCTGTGTACCCTTGAAAGAGTTAAACAGTAAACCAGCAGCTTCACACCTTTGGGATGGAGTTCCAGGCACAGTGACCAAGCCATCCTGTATGTCAGAGACACTCCTATTTACAATCCCCCCTTAATTTAATACAGTTATCTCCCACATAAAAGTAATACAAAAGCATCAATTTATGCCAGATTCAAAAAATCCAGCTATGTTACCAATATGTCAGCCACATGTGCAATCAGCATAGGCTGCAGAGCCGGGGCGGGGGGGCACCCAGGCCATGGTCAACCACTTTTTGGCCAAACCATGGCTGTGACCATGTGTGATGTTATCTGATTAAGATATGATCATATAGATCATTGTTGCAACCACTGTTATATATCTGCAACAAATCTTGTACAAAATGTGGCATGTAAGATGTCTATGAAAAGGTTATGATTTGCTGTTTATGATTATTCTATCTGTACACACGTATCATTTTTGTATTTGCAGTTATGAATATTGACTCTATACCTGGATTGCAAGTGTTTGCTCCTGGGACAACACCACAAGGTAGTTAGCCAGCACATCTTGGAGAGACTATTCAGATTAAGTGGCTTATCTGACAAGTGGCTTATCTGACAAGCACAACTGACAAAGAACCGTGGGAGACACCCATCTACACTGAATGGACTGTCCCTGCAAATGTACTGTCTGGGGTATAGGTAATGAGTACCTACTGTGACAAGCAAAAGTATGCAGGGACATGCGACTTGCCCATGTGATTCCAAACCCCATCTTGTCACATGTGATTTTCCACTAGCTGTTCTGAGGGCTTTGTTTGAAACAATGGGTTTCCCTCCACATGGCAGAAGCTATAAAAGGCCCTGGAAACACCTCCATTTTCCCTCTTTCCTGCTCAAGCTTCTGGACTATGAACTTATACAAATGGGGACAATCTAACCAATGGACTGAGGACTTTCCAGTGATTTGGAAGCAACCAGAGACTTAAAAAGCCAGCAGTTTATTCCATCACTGCTACAAGCCTGAACAAATAACTTTGCAATTACTGTATGTATTTGATTCCTTTAACCAACTTTAACTCTCCCCTTTCTTTCTTTTTATGAATAAACCTTTAGATTTTAGATACTAAAGGATTGGCAACAGCATGATTATTGGGTAAGATCAGAGTTGTATATTGATCTCAGTGTGTAGCTGGTCTCTTGGGATCAGAAGAACCTTTTATTTGATGAGACTGGTTGTAAAGAACCAGTGTTTAAATCCAGTGTTTTGGGGGGCGATACCAGGACTGGACTATCAAAGGAAACTGCTTACCTGACTTCTTGTCAGCCAGTGTGATGAGACAGAAGTTTACTGTTGTTGCTGGTTAGGTATATCTTATGGAGGAATAAGCACCAGTTTGGGGTGTGTCTGCCCTATTTCTCAGCAGTTGTCCTAAATTTGGTATTCTCAGTTGTGACCCACAAAGGCACCATTATACCATGTGCACCACAATGCAATGCCACTCACTCTAATTTGGAGGGGTAGGTGTAGGGGCAAAGCGTGCTACATTCACTATACTTCAGCAAAATCATAAATAAGGTAAACACATGTTTCTACGTGATCATTTAGCAAAGTAATACAAGGGAACTCATATTGTGTCTATTCAGATAGGCTTTATTAGCAAATTAAGTACTACAAATCTCCCGGAAATTAATTTGAAAGTGTTAGTCAGTATGGTTCTGGGAGACGGGTGAGTAAGTACTGATTCCGAGCAGTCTGAAGGTCAAGGAGATTAGGTGGTTGGACAGAGGGTTCCAACACAGAGGAAGAGGTGCCAGAAAGAAGGTTTGTGCTTGAGTGTGTGCCTAGAAACCCCAAGATTAGGGTTGTTCCTGGACTCTGTTAAGGCTCCAGGAGCTTGAAATACCTGGATTCAGAGCCGCAGAGGCTTGGCTTCCCCTCACGGCAGTTCTAGTGGGTAGCCAGTAGGGACCACTCACTAGAATCTGAGACACATGGAAACAAGTTAACAGACAAGCTTCCAGCATTCCTTGCCACCTTCACAGATCTACCGCAATGTATATAACACACTCCAAAAAGGCAAATCATTTCCATCTCTAACACAGTCCAAAAAGCAATATGTACCCCAGTTTTATCCAGTTAACTGTCCTGCAAAACCTTGCTAGAAACTTCATACTCTTATAAACAGACACATCTAAGTATTAAATAGTCCATTAATTTGGAAAATTAGTCTGTTTTAATTGCTGAGATCACCATTAAGCCTTTGCATGGCAGCAACTTGCATTTCTGCTGTGCTTAATTAAATAATGTATTTCTGGAATATCAAGGTCCATAAACTTTTAAGAAGGCCCAACGTTGCACCAGGATCCACTAGAACAAGTCCTTAACACTGATTTATAGTCCCACTGAAGCCAATGTGACTCTGTGGGTCTGCACAACTAGCTCAGGCCCATACACTACAAATTTACACATTGAATCTTCAACTCTGTCTGGTACATGTTCAAGAGATAAGACAACTCATTAATTGAAATGTATAAACGCTGTGAATCAATTAAGATTTTGTAAAGGATAGGGAGATAGTGCTTTAACTAAAGGCTCCAATCCTTAGGTATATGCTTAAAGGTTTTCAGGATCAGAGTTCAATGGCTCAATTTTGTGTATATTATTCAGGCATTCAACGTTGCAGGAGGTCAGAGTTCCGGACCATGTGGCAAGACAATTTATTCCTTAGGTTGTCCTGACACAAATCCAGTAAAAAAGGAAGAAAATACACTTTATATTAAAATAAGGCTTGGAAAGTTTCAAGTCTTATCACAAGATGGAGCCTTCTCTCCTAAAGCACAGCTCTTTAGCATTTTGTCCCTCTTTTTGCATCCACACAGTACATTGATAAGTTGGGAATTATTTTATCACAAAACTATGTACCTTTGCATGAGAGCTCAAAAACAAACTGCTGCTATATTTTAAATGCTAGTTAAAACAATACTCTGTGTAGTTCAGCTATATAAATAACCTGTAGCAAATAAAACGAATTTGGCCCCTTGCTATATTTGCAAATTGCCCACAAGCATTTTACAATTCTCAAATTAACTAATTTGAAATTATAAGAATTTATAGTTGTTGCTCTATATCTACATCAGCTCTACGAAGAAAAAGATTATAAGAATGATCTCTCAAACAGCACTTTTCATATATAGATCCCACAGTGCTTTATAAATAACTCTAGATTTGTAGGCTTCAAGCAGTTCATTGCAGGTATTTGCAATATAAAAAGCTGTAGCTATGTTCTTTAGTTTTGACACAAATCATATAATATTATTTCTGCTTCCTGGATGTAAATGACTAACTCTTAGAATCAGGTTACAGGTGTGAAGACTTGAAGTTGAGCTCAAATTTCACTTTCCCTGTATATTCTCTAAATTACCTTAAAATGTCATGTTTCTATGAATATTTATTTTACTAAACTTGTCCAACAGAATAGTCAAAGAAAGCAAACTCAAAAAGGATGTAATCACAGCAGAAGAAAATGCAATTTTTTTTATTTGAGCAAATATTCACTGAATTTTTGGAAGGGTTTATCTGCTCCTACTGCCTAGTAACTAACAACGGGCGGAAGAGGATGCAAGGCCCTAAATAACTGGAGCTACTAATGTTCTCTCTTCAAGCAGTTCCTCCTTTAAATGTGTTTCCCGGCTAATTGACCCGCTGCCAGCCAGAGAAGAGCCAACTCTCCACACTCGACATCCAGGAGATTGCTAAAGCAGTCGCAGCTCTAGGCCAGTGTTCTATCACCCAACCAGCCGAGCAAATGAGAGTTTCATCCCATTTTTCCTGTCTTATGGTCTCATCTGACTCCAGTAACTGTGGATCATGGGAGAGACTGAGCCTTCTAACTTGCCCTCCTTGAAAAGTTGTACTTCAGCTCTACCTCTGGGTTTCTTTGGGCCTTGTGGGTTATGGAAGGCCTCAAATACAGGCTTGACACAGCCTGCAGGATGCAGCACGATGGCTGAATATTGTTATATGGAGGTAGGAAAAAGGAATGAGACCAGTCCTTTGTTATTGCACATAATGCCCTGTCAATCTAGAGCCAGCTGTGTTCCCAGCCATGTTATCAGTTTCCCTCTTCCACAACTAGCAGTAACAAGATTGCTATAATAGAGTACTAACATTGAACAGAATCACAGTTTCATTCTCTGTGGAATAGAATCATGGTTTCATTCTCTGTGGTCATAAGAGGAGAGGGGCATTTTTCAGGAGGTGAAGGTGTTGATATATATGTTCCCCGCCCCCCCATGAACTGCCACTTTTACCAGGGTTAAGAAGCTAACTTCTAATAGTATTGAGTCCTAATACTGCTTTGGTGAAGAACAGCTGTCCCAATTTATAGGTCTTCTATAATCAAATCTGTTAAGAATCTCTCTCACTCTCCCACACACGCACATTGAGGAACCCCTCACAGGTCAACAGTAACAATATTTCCACTAAAGAATTTTAATCAATATTAAACTTCCTGAAAGAATTTTGCTACAACTGAAATTACATTTATTATAATCCACAGCCGATGAGAGGGCTGTTCTGTAATAATTTATGAAATGTGTGACCTGGTTATTGGACTATTTACCGTATGCATATATTGAGTTAATTCAATAGCAAGACTGTCAGGAATATAGGCAGGAAGGAGGACAATAGACCAGATAATGTTGCTCCCCCAAACTCCTCCTGAACTGCTCAACCTGGTTTAACCAGAAAACAAAGGGATACAACAGGACCTGGAGTTGCATTAAAAAGGAGTGTCACTCTTTTGCAGGAATGAGGGGAGAGAAAACTAAGGTGAACCAAGACTCCAGAGGTTGGGGAAAGTTAAACATGCCAAGAGTGGGAGCCTCTGCTAAGGGAGGACAGGACTTTAAGATACACATGCTTGTAGACCTTTCGTTTTAAAAACCTTTTCTCTTGTTATGCTTTGTACCACTGTTAACATTAAACACTACTTTGTTTTAATAATGCTGTTTTGGGTCACTTCATTCCCCACTGGTCACAAGTTCCCAAAGGAAAAGGTACTGTAGAGTGGGAGAATTGTGGGATTTCCCCTATGGGAGAAAGGGTATCCAGCTCCATAGGTGCAGCTAATCCTGTAACTATGAGAGACAGTTTGCCATTTCAAAATATTTTAATAGCTGCTGACTTATATTTGCTACTTTACCTTACCTAGAGGCTAGACAAACATTTTTCTATGCTTAGGTCAAAAGTATTATCAAAAGGCTTCAAGCACTTTGCATTAAATCCATTAAATTGCTCTGCTGCAAATGAGGTTATATGTGGCTTGAAGCTGTCACATAAAAAAAAAATTCCTTTTCAGGTCCAGTGGAAATAGATGACTTGTTGTGCCAGGGTAAAATCACTTATGGCCTGGAGAAGGATCTTGTGTCTGAATAAAGCTGACATTTGCTTTCTATATTACACATCTAACAAACAAAAGGTAACTAATTATGGGGCAACGATTCCTTCACACTTTAGGAGAGTTCATAAACCAGAGAACACAAGTTTAAGTGGTTTATGATGCTGCCAAAATCCTAAAACTCCAAAATTCACTTTTTCCTTTTTGTTTTAAATTATATAAAGATCACTGTTATACTAATAGGACTGCTATACTCTCACTCTTTGTCAAAGTGACTTTCATATTCAGAAATTTCCTTTTCTCCAATGAAGTAGTTCAAATTACCGCTTTCTACCTGAAATTCTTATTGCTGTGGTGACTGGTTAAAGCTTGTAATTGATGGGTATGCCATATTTGTCAATAAAAGCAATAGGCTGTGGTGTGTTTAGAAACAGATTGCAAGTTTATATACACAAATTGAGAGAAACATATTAGAAAGGCAACAGTGTGTCTAATATTTACCAATAGCTTGCTAGAATGATGAAACAAGTGGACTAATTTCCACAGAGACAAATCATATTACATCTAGTATAGTTGCAATACTACTGTCTGGAGAATAAAGCACAGATCCTCTCTCAAGCATAGAGAAGGAAAGCAATACCCTCAACTGATTCTAAGGGTATGTCTACTCTGCAAGCTGGGGATGAGAGTCCCACATTGAAGAGACATACTCTAGCTCTGTATGAGCTAGTGCACTAAAAAGAGTACAGTCACAGTAGCATGAGATGCAAGCCATCCTGAATCTTAGCATCTCGGATGGGTATGTACTCAGGTACGCCATTGATGTTGCCACAGCTACATTCTATTTTTAGCATGCTAGCTCAAACAGCGCTACAATGTGTAGTCTCCTTGAACTGTGAATCACTTCTGCAGCTTAAAATGTAGACATTACCTTTATTACAGGTACAGTAAGGGTAACATCTGGATAAACAATATTTTACATTTAGTACAACTGCAGCTAATTCTTCTGAAAATTATTCCCTTAGAAGGGGGACACAATTGCATATTTTTGAACACCCTTTAAATTGCAATAACGTGTTAAATATTTTATTTAAAGGGTTGGTTTTTTGCCATTCATAGACTTAAGGCCAGAAGGGACCATCATGATAATCTAATCTGACCTCCTGCATATTGCAGGCCACAGAACCTCACCCACCCACTGCTGAAATAGACACTTAATCTCTGCCTGAGTTACCAAAGTCCTCAAATCATAATTTATAAATACTTCAAGTTACAGAGAATCCACTATTTAGAATCCTCTGTTCACTTGCTGGCCAGGAGCTCAGGGGTCGGGCAGGATGGTCCCGCAGGCTAGATGTGGCCCACAGCCGTAATTTGCCCACCTCTGACCTAAGAGATCTTTTCCAGCTCTAATTTCTATGAAAATAAAGGACAGCTCCACTTTCCCTTACTATAAAGGGTCACATAAAAGGCAAAGAAGAGCTAAGGCATAGATGCATGGGACTTCTGACGCATTCACTTGAAAAAAGCAAGTGAACAGAGGATTCTATATTTAGAACTTTATATTCACAGCCATGTGGTAATATAATGAATGGCCTGGATTTTCTAATCAGGTATTTGAAGTCTCACTACTGGCTATCCACATTGTCATCTCAAGCCAGCTTCTATTGGACAATATGAAAACCACTTCTACAAATGGCACTTAAATAAACTATATTAGCACAAACCAGAAATCCTGATGGTGGCACTAGAACATCTGCCTCTTCTTAAGCCAGTCTCCTGCAGGGCACGAGGAGGTCCAACCTACACCTTCTCATTCCAACACTAACAGATCTGCCCCTCCGCATCTATGAAAGCACGAGTTTTCGTTAATTCAGCATGTTAAGAAGAGCCCCTGTCTCCAGGCATATTTGAAGCCCCAGTCCATGTAATAACAGGCCATTAGTGAAGTGGGGGGGAACAACTTATTACACAATTTCATGCAGTTAATTTTAAACGGTTCTCAATATGTAAAACAATTGTGAAAAAGCAAAGCATAAACTTCAAACAATTGTCTAAAATGTTGTTCAGGTATAACTAACCTCAGAAACTTTCAGAATAAATATTCTCTCATATTCCAAAGATTCAACAGTGTTGTCATGACAGCACTTTCTTACTTTTATTTAAAAGGACAGAGTCTAGACTAAAAGACACAGAATCAGCAACTCCAAAATCAAAAGCGATGAAGTCAGACAATTCAACTGCCTGCAAGTAAATATGCAATAAAGAAAAAAGAAGCTGAAATACAGAAAATGTGCACCCACAAAACACAGTCAATAGATGGAATACTCAAAGACAATGACAAATAAATGTTACTACTTCACAATATGTTTTCAACAAACTGACAGCTAGGCTGATAACTGGTTTCAGAGTAGCAGCCGTGTTAGTCTGTATTCGCAAAAAGAAAAGGAGTACTTGTGGCACCTTAGAGACTAAAATTTATTAGAGCATAAGCTTTCGTGAGCTACAGCTCACTTCATCGGATGCATTTGGTGGAAAAAACAGAGGAGAGATTTATATACACACACAGAGAACATGAAACAATGGGTTTATCATACACACTGTAAGGAGAGTGATCACTTAAGATAAGCCATCACCAACAGCAGGGGGGGGAAGGAGGAAAACCTTTCATGGTGACAAGCAGGTAGGCTAATTCCAGCCGTTAACAAGAATATCAGAGGAACAGTGGGGGGTGGGGTGGGAGGGAGAAATACCATGGGGAAATAGTTTTACTTTGTGTAATGACTCATCCATTCCCAGTCTCTATTCAAGCCTAAGTTAATTGTATCCAGTTTGCAAATTAATTCCAATTCAGCAGTCTCTCGTTGGAGTCTGCTTTTGAAGCTTTTTTGTTGAAGTATAGCCACTCTTAGGTCTGTGATCGAGTGACCAGAGAGATTGAAGTGTTCTCCAACTGGTTTTTGAATGTTATAATTCTTGACGTCTGATTTGTGTCCATTCATTCTTTTACGTAGAGACTGTCCAGTTTGGCCAATGTACATGGCAGAGGGGCATTGCTGGCACATGATGGCATATATCACATTGGTAGATGCGCAGGTGAACGAGCCTCTGATAGTGTGGCTGATGTGATTAGGCCCTATGATGGTATCCCCTGAATAGATATGTGGACAGAGTTGGCAACGGGCTTTGTTGCAAGGATAGGTTCCTGGGTTAGTGGTTCTGTTGTGTGGTGTGTGCTTGCTGGTGAGTATTTGCTTCAGATTGGGGGGCTGTCTGTAAGCAAGGACTGGTCTGTCTCCCAAGATCTGAGAGAGCGATGGCTCGTCCTTCAGGATAGGTTGAAGATCCTTGATGATGGCGTTGGAGAGGTTTTAGTTGGGGGCTGAAGGTGATGGCTAGTGGCGTTCTGTTGTTTTCTTTGTTGGGCCTGTCCTGTAGTAGGTGACTTCTGGGTACTCTTCTGGCTCTGTCAATCTGTTTCTTCACTTCAGCATCATCAAGGATCTACAACCTATTCTGAAGGACGAGCCATCGCTCTCTCAGATCTTGGGAGACAGACCAGTCCTTGCTTACAGACAGCCCCCCAATCTGAAGCAAATACTCACCAGCAACCACACACCACACAACAGAACCACTAACCCAGGAACCTATCCTTGCAACAAAGCCCGTTGCCAACTCTGTCCACATATCTATTCAGGGGATACCATCATAGGGCCTAATCACATCAGCCACACTATCAGAGGCTCGTTCACCTGCGCATCTACCAATGTGATATATGCCATCATGTGCCAGCAATGCCCCTCTGCCATGTACATTGGCCAAACTGGACAGTCTCTACATAAAAGAATGAATGGACACAAATCAGACGTCAAGAATTATAACATTCAAAAACCAGTTGGAGAACACTTCAATCTCTCTGGTCACTCGATCACAGACCTAAGAGAGTGGCTATACTTCAACAAAAAAGCTTCAAAAACAGACTCCAACGAGAGACTGCTGAATTGGAATTAATTTGCAAACTGGATACAATTAACTTAGGCTTGAATAGAGACTGGGAATGGATGAGTCATTACACAAAGTAAAACTATTTCCCCATGGTATTTCTCCCTCCCACCCCACCCCCCACTGTTCCTCTGATATTCTTGTTAACTGCTGGAATTAGCCTACCTTGCTTGTCACCATGAAAGGTTTTCCTCCTTTCCCCCCCCTGCTGCTGGTGATGGCTTATCTTAAGTGATCACTCTCCTTACAGTGTGTATGATAAACCCATTGTTTCATGTTCTCTGTGTGTGTGTATATAAATCTCTCCTCTGTTTTTTCCACCAAATGCATCCGATGAAGTGAGCTGTAGCTCACGAAAGCTTATGCTCTAATAAATTTGTTAGTCTCTAAGGTGCCACAAGTACTCCTTTTCTTTAGGCTGATAACTAAGAGCTATATTGTAGAGTATAATAAACAATGCACTTGCCCCAAAATGTATAGGAATAATGCCCCCATTTTTTATGGGCCAGGTTTCCTGGCTCAGCTACATTTTAGATGATGCACCAGACTCTCTCCTCTATCTGAACCATAGGAGTATACCAGGGAATTCTCTGGCTGTGGTAAGCCATGAGGGATGTAGTCCAGCCAGGGAGCCCCACCCATAGAGGGGAATGGGGCCACAAGGTATCTGTACTACAACGGCATTTTCAAACTAAAATTATTCCGTATCCAATTGAAAACCCCAGAGTGTTTAGTTTTGGGTGTTCAGTTTTTCAACGAAAAGTCAAGATGTTCCATGGAAAGTAGACACATTTTGTGAAAGATTTCATTTAGTTGAAAACCCAATGTTCCACTGAAAAAAGTTTTGAGGAATGTTTTCAACCAGCCCTATCCATGATCAGCAACAATCACATCTGTAGGTTTTCAATAATTATTAAGCATTTAATTACTTGTCATAGGCACCATAAGACTAAATAAAAAAAAACCCAGTGGCAAACACTTCTAAGCACACTAGATTTTCCAGTTGATTGAGTCACTGGGGAACTCTTCCTCATAACAACCATAGTCAAGCACTGACTACAGATGAGAAGTCTCCCTGTAGTCTTGTTAAAGCATTCCAGTTCTCTACAGAGGAGTTACGCTGTAATGTTAATAAAAGTGTAATGTTATAAATTGTTGGGAATTAAAGAACCATGTTGTCCTTGAAATTAGATCAGTCTCTGTAAATGATACGTGGTTTATCTCAATAAATGTAAGAATGAGTCTTATCAATGTGGAAGATGACCCAGTGCTTTAATAAGATTTTATTTGGATTGTGCTGATGAGTATTTTAAAGAAACAGTGAGACACATATATCACATTGGTATAAAAAGGCCCTGCAGAAAGCCACACAGCCCCATCCTTTTGAGAATACAGATATTTCTAAATAATTTGTAAAGATGTGTTCTTACATTATATATCTACATCATAATTTTCGTAAGAAAATTGAAACTAATTAATTAAATGTATTAAACGTATCCAACTAAACTAAACCATACAAACTAAAAAAGGCCCCAAGCACTATGACAACAAACGTGTCTGTCTCTGTATTTCCACTTGATGTTCTTACATGATATTAGCCTACATGGATACAGTTTGGTTTTAAAACTTGGACTTCCATAGAAAACACATATTTGCTTTAGTTCTGTCAGATGATAAAACACCAGAACAGCAGCTCTAAGAGAATGACAACAACAACAAAAAGATTCCCAAGTACTAGTAAAATATTCTACTACAGAATTGTTATTCTATGTCTTCTGTCTAGTATAAAGGCAGAAAATCAGTCAAAGCTGTTTAAAAAAAATGAATTCATTTTTAGTCAACATTTCTGTGAAAAACTTATTTCTTGGGTAAAAAATTCAAAATTTGAAGTTTGGTAACCAGCCCCTAACAACAAAGAGTAGCGTTGAGGGCAGAATGCCAGTGGACACAGAACAAGTAACTAGAGGTTTGGGATAGAATGCTTCACGGCAAGTACGCAAAACAAAGCTAAGTCATAGGGATAATATCTACAATTTATCAAGAATAAATAATTTGTCCAAGAAGTCACCCCTAGTTTTTAAGGGTGGATTGAACTAACTAAAGGGCACACCATTTAAGAGAACAAAAAAGACAGGAAAATCCTCTGACATTTACATCTCTACCACTGAATCATAGAACAGAGGCAAAAAGTACGAGAGAATATAGCAAACATAAAACATAACACAAACATTTCTCATTAAAGGGCCCAATTCTCCTCCTTTTGAAGTCAATGGCAAAATTCCCATTTCATTGATGGAGCAGGTTCAGGCCCTAAGCACACCATTATCTTTAAGTTAGCTGCAACACATGGAGTTCTAGCCTGTTGAATCCCCGAACATCTGCATATGCCTGGAAGTATTCTTGTAAAAGTTTTGTGAAAATACACACGAACGTGTACACGCACACTCAAACAGAAGATACTTCACAAATTTCTACTGCTGTGGCACAAAATTATTCTCTTTGTTCCAAGAGGCTATGCTTTACTTTACTGCAGGATATATACGCACCAGCACTCACACACATTAGACTGGGTGTGTTGCTCCAAATATTTGATTTTTACAGTGGTTTCTCCATGTTTCATCAGGACTGTTGTCTTAAGATTAACCGATACTACATCATTTCTCCTGAGATCTGCTTCTATGTCTAACTATTTATTCCTTATGAAATTCCCTCCCCTTTCACATTGCAGACAAATTTATTTTGTAAGCAAAGCCACTGCCCCATCATCAACTTTAGGGAACTGACTTTTCGGTTTCAAATCTGTAATGTTTCATAAACTGCCTGTTATATCTCCCAGTTTATTTAGAAGCTCACATTCAGCTTTAATTACATCCTCCCAAAGCATAGTGGAGAGAAATAGCAGGCTCCTTTTTGGTTCCTAAGGGGAAATTTTTAGCAGAATGATTGTTTATCACCTCCTGTTAATTCTGAATGCCAAGAATCTTAATTACATTTTTGGCCATTATCAGAATGAAATACTTTTTAAAACCAGTCAGATAACTCTCATTTCCTCCTTCCAGAATGAATGTGAGGATACCCAGGTTTGACTATTATTTTTAATATTGTTGGATTACCCCCTTTTTATTCTAGGAGAAAATGAGGAACTTCTACCTCTTAACATGAACAGAAGATACTGGGTCAATGGAATTTGTATTTGCACTGGCAGATAAATTCTACCTACATAAGATTCCAAAGACTACAGAAAAGACTAGCTTCTTTAGCCATTTAAGGAGAACTATTTCCCAGTACAATTGCTGTGTTGTTACCATCACCTATTAAGGCTGCCATGATGAGATCTTTCTCCAGTTGCTTACTTGCTCATCAAACTTGCCAATTTTAAATCTTTTGGGCTGAAGTTTTCCATGCTAGTTTGTCTCAAGATGAATTTTTTTTTAAAGTTACAGCCAAAATGGTCAACCATTTCCAAGAATGAGGTTACAAAATGTTGGTGGGTTTTTCCCCCCTGCCAAAGTTAAAATTCTAGTTACCTCTTCTTTGAGAAGCTCCTTTAGAAGCAGGGTCATGGCCTTTGTGTAAGAAATGTGCCTTTTGCTGTCCCTGTGAAAATCTGCCCCAAACTGGCCAAATTATAAGATTCTGGTGGCGGGAGGAAAGAGGGGGAAAATCGCAATCTGCACCTGTTTAGTAGAGGCTTGAAAGTTAACAGCTAAATTCCATAAGGATTCTATCCACACTGGGCATACAACACCTACATATGATCAGACTATGCATGCACCATCTCCATAGAACAGCTGTGCATGCTCCATTCAAATCTAGAGGGGTGAAGCCGGGCTTCCCCTGCAATGGCTTCTCCAGGCCAGCATGTAGCCAGGCTGCAGAAATTACAGCAGGGAGCCTCTCTCTCTCTCTCTCTCCTTTGATCTCAGTGACCCTCGGCTGGCACCCATCCAAGCAGTGTGTAAGAAGAAGCTACCAGACTCACTGCCCATCCAGGATAGTAGCCACTGACAGATAGATATATTCTCCATGAATTTATCTAGGTTTTTTTTTTTAAACCCTGCTATAGTCTTGACCTTCACAACATCCTTTGGGAAAGAGTTCCAACATTGACTGTGTTGTGTGAAGAAATACTTCCTTTTGTTTGTTTAAATCTACTACCTATTAATTTAAATTTGGTGACCTCTAGTTCTTGTGTTATGAGAAAGAATAAACAACACATCCTTATCTAATTTCTCCACACCAGTCATGATTTTATAGACCTCTATCATATCCCCGCTTAATTGCCTCTTTTCCAAGCTGAAAAGTCCAAATCTAATTCATCTCTCCTCATATGGAAGCTGTTCCATACCCCTAATCATTTTTGTTGCCCTTTTCTGAACCTTTTACAACTCCAATATATCTTCTTTGAAATAGGGCAACCACATCTACAGGCAGTATTCAAGATGTAGGTGTACCATGGATTTATATAGAAGCAATACAATTTTCTTCTGTCTTATTATCTATCCCTTTTTTAATGATGCCCACCATTGTTCGCTTTCTTGACTGCCGCTGCACATTGAGGGGATGTTTTCGGAGAACTACCCACAATGACTCCAAGATCTCTTTCTTGAGTGGTAATAGCTAATTTAGACCCCATAATTTTATATGTTTATCTGGGATTATGTTTTCCAATGTGCATTACTTGGCATTTATCAACATTGAATTTCATCTGCCATTTTGTCACCCAGTTTTGAGAGATCCATTTGTAGTTTTTTGCAGTCTGCCTAGGACTTAACTATCTTGAGTAGTTTTGTATCTGCAAATTTTGCCACCTCACTACTTATCCCTTTTTCCAGATCATTTATGAATATGTTGAATAGGACTGCTCCCACTACAGACCCTTGTGGGATACCACTATTTACCTCTCTCCATTCTGAGAGCTGACCATTTATTCCTACCCTTTGTTTTCTATCTTTTAACCAATTACTGACCCATGAGAGGACCTTCCCTCTTATCCCACAACAGCTTATTTTGCTTAAGAGCCTCTGGTGATGGACCTTGTCAAAGGCTTTCTGAAAATCTAAGTACACTATATCCACTTGGTCCCCCTTGTCCACATGCTTGTTGACCCCCTCAGAGAATTCCAGTAGGTTGGTGAGGAATGATTTCCCTTTACAAAAACCATTCTTACTCTTTCCCAACAAAGTATGTTCATCTATGTGCCTGACAATTTTGTTCTTTACTACAGTTTCAACCAGTTTGCCTGGCACTGAAGTCAGGCTTACCGGCCTGTAGTTGCCGGGATCACCTCTGGAGCCCTTTTTAAAAGCTGGCATCACATTAGGTATCCTCCAGTCATTTGGTACAAAAGCAGATTTAAATGATAGGTCAGAAACCACGGTTAGTAGTTCTGCAAATTGCACATTGGACTTCCTGCAAAACTCTTGGGTGAATACCATCTGGTCTTGGTGACTTATTACTGTTTAGTTTATCAATTTGTTCCAAAACCTCCTCCAATGACATTTCCATTCTTTTTAGGTCACAAATCTGAAGAACTATCCCAGATGGGTCAAGGTTGGGAATCTCCCTCACATCCTCAGCCATGAAGACCAATGGAAAGAATTCATTTAGTACCTGTGCAATGGCCTTATCGTCCTTGAGTGGTCCTTTAGCATCTCAGACATTCAGTGGCCCCACTGGTTGCTTAGCAGGCTTCCTGCTTCTGATACACTTAAAAGTGTTTTTGCTATTACTTTGAGTCTTTGGCTAGCTGTTCTTCAAATTCTTTTTGGCCTTCCTAATTATATTTTTACACTTCATTTGCCAGAGTTTATGCTCCTTTTTATTTTCCTCAGTAGGATTTAAACTTCCACTTTTTAAAGGATGCCTTTTTGCCTCTCACTGCTTCTTTTACTTTGTTGTTTAGCCACAGTGGCACTTTTTTGGTTCTCTTATTATATTTTTAAATTTGGGGTATACATTTAAGTTGAGCCTCTATTATGGGGTCTTTTAAAAAGTTTCCATGCAGTTTGCCGGATTTCACTTTTGGCAGTGTACCTTTTAATTTCTGTTTAACTAATCTCCTCATTTTTGTGTAGTTCCCCTTTCTGAAATTAAATGCTACAGTGTTGGGCTGCTGTGATATTTTCCCTGACACAGGAATGTTAAAAATTTAATTATATTATGGTCACTATTACCAAGCAATCCAGCTATTTTCACCTCTTGGACCAAATCCTGTGCTCCACTTAGGACTAAACCAATAACGCAATGGGACAGAAGAGTAGTACTTGAGGGATAACAGGCAGGTGGATATGGGACTCCTAGAGATTACTCCTCTCTAGAGCCTGGAATGGAACCCACGATTCCTGAGTAGTGTGAAATCCACTAAGTGTCTTTCTCATCCCCCTCTAGCGTGGATTCACATAGAAAGAATGACAACTAACTATTGCTATCAGTTACTCTGTTTAGAACAATCGCTTGAGCTAAGGTTCCAACCCTCTTGATAACCATGTGCGTATTGATGCAATGCCACAATGGCATTTCTGTATTTTCAGGGTTTGTATAACACACACACACACACACACACACACACACACACACACACACACACACACAATATTAAGGTTACAAAGTCAAGCACTCAAAAGCAGGTGCACTTCACAAGGCAGAAGTCCAATGGCAAAAATTGTATGCAATCATGTAATTAAAGACTATATTATAATGCATATGCGCAAAGTGATCTGAATTAAGATTGACACACAATGGTTTCAGTATTCTAGCCTTATATACATATACATACACAGAGACACACACACACACAGGTATTTTAATGAGTTTAGTGAAAAGATACCATCATTGCCATACACAAACAAGTAATTCATCCACAACAGATACAGCTTACATTTGTAAGCATCCCAGTATTGAAATTCACAGACTGCCGGGGTTTCATGTATTATTGTCCACAGAATTAGTTGAGAAATCCACTTCTTGCTTTGTGTTCAATATGAGTCTGCAGTCAGCCTGAGAATTGTCACCTCCTCTATTCTCAGTGAGAGAATTTAACTCAAACTTAAAACACAACAATTTAAATGTCTGTGTTGTGTGTGGTCTAGTGGATACAGCACTAGACAGGGATTCAGGAGTCCTTGTTCTATTCCTGGTTCTGCCACTGGTCCGCTGGGTGACCATGGGCAAGTAATTCAGCCTCTGTACCTCCGTTTCCCCATCTGGGGCTAATGATACGGACCTATTTTGTAAAGCACTTTGAAATCTACTGTGTATATGTATTTTATGGAAGGAGAGAGAGAGAGAGAGAGGGTATTATGTTTTAGTCACCTTATGGCTAAACAGTCACCTTATGAAACTCTCCTAGAATGCGTAACTGCCTCTGAAGCCTCCTCAAGTATTCCTTTCCCAGCTCTCAAAACCTTGCGTTTATTCCCTCCCCATAAAATAAAATTAAAATAAGTTAATACTGCAACAGTGCCAATGACCTCAGTCAGGATTCTGGCCATGTTTTGCCAGGCATTGTACAAATACACAGAATAGCACAATCTCTTTTCTAAGTCTAAAGCCCTGATCCTGAAATGTACAGTGCATGGGCAAACCACTGCACCTGTTTAGACTGCACCATAAGTCAGTGGGGCTCTATGTGGGCCAATGCACTGCATATTGCAGGACGGGAGCCAAAGCAGACACAAACAGATGCGGTTGGAGAAAAGAATATAAGTTAAATCAGAATGGTGATAGACATTAAATAGGTTTCTTTTTTAAGTTGATTTTTACGTTATTTTTAATAAACATAGGGGGCATGAGTAGAGGTAGCTGAATGACACGAAATTCATGTGAGTAAATAGGAACAAGGGAGGGCAGAGAAAGGAAGAAGGGGCAGGAGTGACAAAAAGGTAAAAGGAAAGAAAGGGAGATGGGGAGAGAGTCAGACTCATAGTCCTGCTATCTGCAAGTGGAGCAGGAGGATGAGGGGCAAAATCAAGAGACAGAAAATAATATACAGGATCCAAATTATAAAAATCACAGGCTGTAATGGTTTGTGGAGCTTTCTAGCTATTGATGGGAAAGTTCCTGGTATTTCTGGTGTTTGCTCCAACCCCAAGATACCCAATTCCACCTCCCTCCTTATGTGGCTGACTAGGGAGAGGAGATCCTAGGACCCACATTAAAATCCAGTTCAGGGAGGCTAAGGAAACCCAGCTGGAAAATAATAAATACAAACTACAGTACTGATTTATTATTCATTTGCATAAATAATGCATAATTTTCCCTAGTCTTTCTAAAATTTCAGATTGAAACTGCCACAGAATTTCCAGTCTGCTGCACCAAAGTGACACAGAATCCAGGGACACTGCTGGAGAACTTAGATCCTGTTTGCCATGGAGTCTCAATAATGGATAACCTCAGCTTGAAGGGAAGAGGCTGAGACAAAGCAGTTGTATGAAAGCAGAATTCATTTTTATTGGCACCATTCATAATATGTGCAGGTGGCCTAAGACAAACACTAGTTTGGTTACAGTCATACTTCCCCTTCAGGAAGCATTCCACAGGATACCAAATCACCTGTCTCACTCCCAGCAAAAGGTCTGCAGAACCAGAGACACCAAGTAAATGAGCATCTGCCAGATTCTAACTTTTCCTGTTCCTTCAAAATGCTTCAACTTGTCACCAGATCACAAGCAAAGGAGAAACAGCGGGGAGAGAAATATATTTCTAAATACATCTCATAACATGACAAGATCAACGACAATTTAATAGTCCCTTAAACAATCATATGTTTGTAGAAACATCCCAGTAGCTGCTGTTCCTTTCATCCAACACTTTTGAAACACTTAAGTATACAGTAGAGAGCATTCTGGAATGAGTCTTTCCAACAGTGCAAATTTGATTCAGTAGATCTATTCATGTGCTCTGCACTAGGGAAAATTGGTGCTTACCTACTACCTTACTGGTTTGGGGCCGACTCAACTACCAGCTCATCCACATAGATGCTGAAAGTCTGATCTCACATTTCCAGCAGACAGGCAGAGAAAGAATAATCATTCTGAGCCTATGTGCAGGTGGGGATCTGCAACAGGAGGCCACACAGACCTGTGCTACAGGCAGCTGAACTGAAAGATTGGAATTGAAACTGGAGGATTCTTCAGCATGCAACTTTCCTTTGGATTCCAATAGCATCAAGGTGTCTCCCCAGTCACAAAAGGCAGGACAGGGAAGTATATGGCACCCAGGGCAGTAGCTGGGTAAGGGATCTCTTGCCACTAGGGAGGAGAAAAATGATATATGTAAATTTCTCCTATATTTACCATCCCTGTTCCCTTGGACCTTGGTCTCTTGTTTGCAATATGTCCCTTATTTTTTTTTCTGAAAGAATGACAAGTATGCTTCATTCACTGCCCCAACCATGTGCTTCAGCTCAGATTTGGACAGATCACCTCTAGATTTAAGAGTTAAACCAATATTTGACCTACATGGCTGCCAATGCCAGTTGCTACTCGCCTTGTACCTGATAAAGGGGAGGCATTTCAGGCATATACATGCACAGGTAAACATCTGTACCTCAGTGGATAAGCACAGATATAAGTTGGAAGTTTTGGATTACTTGAATTCAAATAAATGCACATTGGACCACATCCACCTTGCCTTAGTCACATGATTAGTCCCAATAACTCACATGAGTTAAGCAAGCAAAATTTGACAAACTATGCTTATAAAGTAGGAATAAACGGTCAATTTTTATCATGGCAAAAGGTTAACAGCGGGGTGTCACAAAGTTAAATACACTGAAAAAAGGGGTGAGCAATGAGCTAACAAGATTTGCAGATGACACAAAATTATTTAGGGTAGTCAAGACCAGGAGACTGAAGCACTTCAAGAGGGACCTAACCAAGCTAGGTGAATGTGTAGAAAGAATAGTAAATATGGCAGGCAAGTAGCTTGGCTTAAAAGTGAAATCCTTGCTGATCTTAAACACAAACAAGAAGCTTACAAGAAGTGGAAGATTGGACAAATGACCAGGGAAGAGTATAAAAATATTGCTTGGGAATGTAGGAGTGAAACCAGGAAGGCCAAATCACACCTGGAGTTGCAGCTAGCAAGAGATGTTAAGAATAACAAGAAGGGTTTCTTCAGGTATGTTAGCAACAAGAAGAAAGTCAAGGAAAGTGTGGGCCCCTTACTGAATGAGGGAGGCAATCTAGTGATAGAGGATGTGAAAAAAGCTAATGTACTCAATGCTTTTTTTGCCTCTGTCTTCACAAACAAGGTCAGCTCCCAGACTGCTGCACTGGGCAGCGCAGCATGGGGAGGAGGTGACCAGCCCTCTATGGAGAAAGAAGTGGTTCGGGACTATTTAGAAAAGCTGGACGAGCACAAGTCCATGAGGCCGGATGCGCTGCATCCGAGAATGCTAAAGGAGTTGGCGGATGTGATTACAGAGCCATTGGCCATTATCTTTGAAAACTCATGGTGATCGGGAGAAGTCCCGGAAAACTGGAAAAAGGCTAATGTAGTGCCCATCTTTAAAAAAGGGAAGAAGGAGGATCCTGGGAACTACAGGCCAGTCAGCCTCACCTCAGTCCCTGGAAAAATCATGGAGCAGGTCCTCAAGGAATCAATTCTGAAGCACTTACAGGAGAGGAAAATGACCAGGAACAGTCAGCATGGATTCACCAAGGGCAAGTCATGCCTGACTAATATAATTGCCTTCTGTGACGAGATAACTGGCTTTGTGGATGAGGAGAAAGCAGTGGACGTGTTGTTCCTTGACTTTAGCAAAGCTTTTGACACGGTCTCCTACAGTATTCTTGCCAGCAAGTTAAAGAAGTATGGGCTGGATGAATGGACTATAAGGTAGATAGAAAGTTGGCTAGATTGTCGGGCTCAACGGGTAGTGATCAATGGCTCCATGTCTAGTTGGCAGCCGGTATCAAGTGGAATGCCCAAAGGGTCGGTCCTCGGGCCGGTTTTGTTCAATATCTTCATAAATGATCTGGAGGATGGTGTGGATTGCACCCTCAGCAAGTTTGCAGATGACACTAAACCGGGAGGAGAGGTAGATACGCTGGAGGGTAGGGATAGGTTACAGAGGGACCTAGACAAAATTAGAAGATTAGGCCAAAAGAAATCCGATGAGGTTCAACAAGGACAAGTGCAGAATCCTGCACTTAGGACGGAAGAATCCCATGCACTGCTACAGACTAGGGACCGAATGGCTAGGCAGCACTTCTGCAGAAAAGGACCTAGGAGTTACAGTGGACGAGAAGCTGGATATGAGTCAATAGTGTGCCCTTGTTGCCAAGAAGGCCAATGGCATTTTGGGATGTATAAGTAGGGGCACTGCCAGCAGACTGAGGGACGTGATCGTTCCCCTCTATTCGACATTGGTGAGGCCTCATCTGGAGTACTGTGTCCAGTTTTGGGCCCCACACTACGAGAAGGATGTGGAAAAATTGGAAAGAGTCCAGCGGAGGGCAACAAAAATGATTAGGGGACTGGAACACATGACTTATGAGGAGAGGCTGAGGGAACTGGGATTGTTTATTCTGCAGAAGAGAAGAATGAGGGGGGATTTGATGCTACTTTCAACCACCTGAAAGGGGGTTCCAAAGAGGATGGATCTAGACTGTTCTCAGTGGTTCCAGATGACAGAACAAGGAGTAATGGTCTCAAGTTGCAGTGGGGGAGGTTTAAGTTGGATATTAGGAAAAACTTTTTCACTAGGAGGGTGGTGAAACACTGGAATGGGTTACCTAGCGAGATGGTGGAATCTCCTTCCTTAGAAGTTTTTAAGGTCAGGCTTGACAAAGCCCTGGCTGGGATGATTTAGTTGGCGATTGGTCCTGCTTTGAGCAGGAGGTTGGACTACATGACCTCCTGAGGTCCCTTCCAACCCTGATATTCTATGATTCTATTCTATCATTCTATGATGAATGGGCAACACAAAGGTTAATAAATTCAAAGTAATACATATTATAGGGAACAATTTGAACCCTCTTACCGGGCTCTAAATTAACTGCATCAACTCAGGAAGAACTGACCATCACCCTAGACACCTTAATGAAGATCTCTGCTCAATGAGCAATAATGATAAAAAAAAGCAAAAAAAAAAAATATATTTTATATATACATACATACACACACACACACACATACATATACACATACATATATACACACACACACACACACACACACGAACGGGATGAAAAGTAATAAGAAAAATATTATAATGCCTTTACATAAAAAAAAAAGTACACCCTCACCTGGAATACAATGTTCAGTTCCAGTCTTCCCAACTCAAAAATAACATAGCATAAATAGAAGGTATTCAGAGACAGGCAAGGAGAATGCTAAGTAGCACAGAATTTTTCATACCAAGAAAGGTTGAAAAGACTAGGATTTTATTGATTTTAGAGAGGAGATGAATCAAGGTGGGACCATGATACAGGTAAACAGGGAACTTCTGTTCATCCACCTTAATAAAACAAGAAAAAGGAGACACCGTGAAAATGAAAAGTGGCAAACTCAAAACTAATAAATGGTAATGCTTTTTCACATAATGCAAAATCATATTGTGGAACTCATTCTCACAAAATAGTATCAAGACCAAGACTATTTGGATTAAATTAGACATTTATACAGGTAGCACGAATATCCAGTTATAGTAAATATTAAAAACAGGCACTTTGGAAGGCATATAAACCCTCATGGCATGAATATCAATATCTAGCTATTGGGAAATTACAATGTTATTCTTTGAACAAAATTCTCTTTTCTTTTCTTTTAAAAAGAATACAAACAATCTATTGCAACACTATGGTTGAGATTTAAAAAAAAAAAAAAAAAAAACAAACATCAGAAGATTCAGAGTTACAGAGCCAACAATAACCCTAACACTGCAATTATATATGAAGGCATTCAGGTTGACACAGCCCACCTGTGCCAGGAGCTTAGTTATGGTTGTGAGAGAATTATAACTTTGAAGTTACTGATTTTGGTGCATTTAAAAATAGTCATAGTATCATTTTTGGATTTAACTGGAATATTTCTAATTTTCATTGTAACTGGGATTAAAGCTTCAAATACAAAAAGTATATCCTGACCATATTTATCCGAAGCATTTCACAATGAAACAGATACCTCAAATCATATTTGCAAAGCAGTAAGGGACATAATTAAATTGTAATTTGATACACAGAATTCTCATTCCAGGAAACTTAGCTAATTCTTGAATTTAAATATCATCATCAGACTTTTAAGGAGAAAAACACTATTTTCCAAAGAAGTCATGCGCTGAATTTTAACTATATTTATACAATCTATGCTGTATATAAACAAGCAGCCTAAGGAATTGCTAGACCTTTAAGTCATGCATTCTCCTAATCAAAGTGACATTTTATTGGAATCTCCTCCATCCACTTGTATCTTTGCATATCACAATACACCTAACATTTAGTTTTGCTAATTCATGAAATTTAAAAAAAAAAAAAAAAAAAAAAAAAAAGTCGCTTTAACTGACACATTTTAATAAAAACAATCACATTCTAAAGAAATGTGACAAATGTGGGGATTGATTTAAATATCCATTATGGTCTTCATATATAGTAATATACACCTTTAATAATACCTTTATAATTAACTACCTTTCCTCGGTACTTATAAGCATTTTTCCACAAGTCTTCTCTACTCTTCAGCTCCAAGCTCTTTCCTGTAGCTTGTCTAGCTCACCACAACCTTGAAATGCCCCATTCCACATTACCACAAAGGGGCTCAAGTATCAGGAAATTAATATAGCCCAACAACAGAATTTATTCCTAATGTGTTGGAGTCCAGGATGACCTAGTTGGAGGTCTCATCAGCCATGACTGTGGCAAGGTAGTATAAATCTGGTCAAAATGAATATCATTCCTCATGTTCCATACATATATCAGTGCCTCGCAGTACACATACCCAATATGAGCAGAACAAACTTTCATAATCACAATTTCCATCCAGCTAGAGATCGACACAAATCACAACTAAAAAAAAAAAATCTAGTAAATAAAACATATTATTCATCACTTTCCAAGATTATAAAAATTATGAATCTTAGTATATGTATGTTAAACTATTTAAGTATTTAAATAAGTGCATATAAATGCACTGTATCATCCTGGTTGGCAAAAAATACCCGTTTTACTGTACAGATTACAAACTTTGTTTTAATGGTTACCAGCCAATGAGAATTCACCTCTCTTTATGAAAAGTACAAATGTAAAATAAGATTAAGCTCAATCATTTAAAATCAAGCACTCCTGCTTGATGATACAAATTCATAATTCAAATCCACTTTGATTTAAATCTATCCACCCTGCAAATACATACAAATATTAACTGCTAATTAGACTAATCTCATTTTTTCATTGACTGGGAAGGTCTGGGGCACAAAAAAAATAATATTTTTCCCAAAATATTATTAATTTTACAAGTTCTGCATCTAACTTCTCCATGACTTAATATGATTCCATCTTCAACACAGCTAATGGTGTAATGCATTTAGCAAGTCTGGTGACCATATTTATGTTTGATGGGCGAAGAGGCAGGGCCAACACATAGAGCCATTCATGTGTCTTAAGCCTAATGTATTGGATTCTACAAATCAGCTTTCCTTCACCTTCACTTTCGGCTCCTAAGGATAAATGCCATTTTTTTCCTTGGCAGGAATACTTGTTATGCACTTTACTCGGAAAAGGCATCCATTCCTCCGCTTCTATTCTACCTATACCTTCCCAGAAGCAGCAAATAGAAAACCTTACCAACGTAAAGACGTGGACACAGATTGAGAAGAGCATTCTACTGATTTGAGAACAAGATAGAGTTGAGTAACACCCAAGTTCCAATTTCAACTTGCTGACTTCCTCCATGACTTTGCACAAGTCATACTATCCGTCTCAGTTTCCCCAGGAGATAATACCTACTTGTCATCACTGTAGCAAGGGTTACTTTATAATGTTTATAAAGCATTTCAGAAACTGAACGATGCTACATGAATATAAATTATTATTAGAGTGTGCTGTTCATATCTTGGACCAAGCAGATTCAATTTTTAATAGCTTTTTTCCTCGTTGAAATCATTTTTATACAATTAGATTGCAGTAGCACCACTAGGTGCGATAGCACTTCCCACACAGAGGAAGAAAGAGCCAATGTGCCCAAAGAACAAAAAATCTAAAAAGGAAATAGACAAAGGGGTACAACATATAGCAAAGTAACAGTGTGAATAACTCCTAGATACCTTTTGTTTTTTAAGTTAAATGCACTAGATTCCATTGTCCCTATTCTTCTTTCACAATTCTTCTACTCACACCGGTTCCCAGGTTCAGTCCCAATTCCTTATGCACTTTCCTCCCCAACATTTGATCCTCTTCTACCATGTAATTAAATGCTTTAACTCATAAGATGAAGTAAAAAGTGCAGGCTTTTCAAGTAAAATTTTCATGAAATGGAATCCTGTTTTAGGACAATAGAGGTTTTGGGTGAAATCTTGGCTTCATTGGAGACAATGATAAAACTCCAATTAACTTCAAAGGGGCCAAGACTTCGCCCTAATTATTTAATACTAACGTCTGTCCAGTTTCTAGACTGATCAAGGGAATACATAAAAAAATACCAGAGTTACAAATTGACCAGTCAACCACACATCTCATTTGTAACCAGAAGTACACAATCAGGTAGTAGAGACCAAAAAAAGTAAATACTGAACAGTACAGCTAAACGTAAATTACTAAAAAATAAATAAATAAAGTGGAAGTTTTAAAAAAAAAATCTGACCAGGTAAAGAAACTGTTCCTGTTTCATTTAAATTAAGATGATTAAAAGCAGCATTTTTCTTCTACATAGTGAAGTTTCAAAGCTGTATGAAATCAATGTTTAGTTGTAAACTTTTGAAAGAACAACCATAATGTTTTAGAATCATAGAATATCAGGGTTGGAAGGGACCCCAGAAGGTCATCTAGTCCAACCCCCTGCTCAAAGCAGGACCAAGTCCCAGTTAAATCATCCTAGCCAGGGCTTTGTCAAGCCTGACCTTAAAAACCTCTAAGGAAGGAGATTCTACCACCTCCCTAGGTAACGCATTCCAGTGTTTCACCACCCTCTTAGTGAAAAAGTTTTTCCTAATATCCAATCTAAACCTCCCCCATTGCAACTTGAGACCATTACTCCTCGTTCTGTCATCTGCTACCATTGAGAACAGTCTAGAGCCATCCTCTTTGAAACCCCCTTTCAGGTAGTTGAAAGCAGCTATCAAATCCCCCCTCATTCTTCTCTTCTGCAGACTAAACAATCCCAGCTCCCTCAGCCTCTCCTCATAAGTCATGTGCTCTAGACCCCTAATCATTTTTGTTGCCCTTCGCTGTACTCTTTCCAATTTATCCACATCCTTCTTGTAGTGTGGGGCCCAAAACTGGACACAGTACTCCAGATGAGGCCTCACCAGTGTCGAATAGAGGGGAACGATCACGTCCCTCGATCTGCTTGCTATGCCCCTACTTATACATCCCAAAATGCCATTGGCCTTCTTGGCAACAAGGGCACACTGCTGACTCATATCCAGCTTCTCGTCCACTGTCACCCCTAGGTCCTTTTCCGCAGAACTGCTGCCGAGCCACGCTATCGGAGGCTCGTTCACCTGCACATCTACCGATGTGAATATGCCATCATGTGCCAGCAATGCCCCTCTGCCATGTACATTGGCCAAACTGGACAGTCTCTATGTAAAAGAATGAATGGACACAAATCAGACGTCAAGAATTATAACATTCAAAAACCAGTTGGAGAACACTTCAATCTCTCTGGTCACTCCATCACAGACCTAAGAGTGGCTATACTTCAACAAAAAAGCTTCAAAAACAGACTCCAACGAGAGACTGCTGAATTGGAATTAATTTGCAAACTGGATACAATTAACTTAGGCTTGAATAGAGACTGGGAATGGATGGGTCATTACACAAAGTAAAACTATTTCCCCATGTTGTTTCTCCCCCCCACCCCACTGTTCCTCAGACGTTCTTGTTAACTGCTGGAAAAGGCCCACCTTGATCATCACCACAAAAGGTTTTCCTCCTCCCTCCCCCTGCTGGTAATAGCTCATCTTAAGTGCTCACTCTCCTTAGAGTGTATATGATAAAACCCATTGTTTCATGTTCTCTGTATGTGTATATAAATCTCCCCACTGTATTTTCCACTGAATGCATCTGATGAAGTGAGCTGTAGCTCACGAAAGCTTATGCTCAAATAAATTTGTTAGTCTCTAAGGTGCCACAAGTACTCCTTTTCTTTTAGAGTACAGACTAACATGCTGCTACCCTGAAACCTAATGAGACCTGTAAACTGAAGCTCAGTGTAAACTCAAAATCTTGTTTTTCCTCACCAACAGAAGTTAGTCCAATGAAAGATATTACCTCACCCACTTTGTCTCAGTAGTAAAGTTAAACATATGTGCAAGCGATTGCAGGACTAGACCTTTATCTGCAATAATTTTCAGTGACAACAAAAAATTTTAAAGTAGAACCAAGAAAATATTAATCAGATATTAATCAGATTGCTATGTTTTTAGGGTAGGTCAAATTTAAACTTCAAAATACTAAACTTGCAAGCCTACATTTACATTAAAATGATTTTGTCGGCTTATGTCCATAGGAATAATCTAGCCAAAAGTATACTTTAAAAAAAAAAAAAAAGGTTATATATTCTATGTAACTGATTATAAAACATGTTTTGCAGAAAGAGAATGTATGCATGTGATTACATAAAACTTAGAAATGCTTTCTCATTCACCAACTGATGTATTAAACATTTTTTACATCACACATTTCACGTAAATATATTGGACTTCAGTTTTAATAATTGGAAGACTGGAAACCAAAGTAAAAATTGCAGGGAACAGACTGCGTATAATTAGAGTATGCATTTACTATTAATCATATAATAAAAAGACACATTAAACAAGTAAATTAAAGACTACTTTTTAATTAATTTCTCTAGAGTATTAGCCTAAACATGAAGGAGTTGTATGATTTTGAGAAACAGGGCCTATCAGGCTACTATATTATTTGTTTTACTGATCTGCATCTATGCCATAGAAAACCAAACAAACACACACATCTAGTTACAAAACGAGGTCTGTCAGAAAAAAATACCGTCAACTCTGAAAAGATCATGAAGAACTGAGCAAGGAGTGCAAGAAGAGGAAAAGATTTCAAATGCAATGTGATGTCAAGGGCAAGACACATTTTTCAGGTTGTCTGGTACACCACAATTCAACTGTAAAGGAGTTGCTTATATTTAAGCCAGCTACTTGGGGAAGTTGTTTTCTTAAAATTCTGGGAGTTGTGGCTTTTTGTTTGTTTGTTTTTTAATTTTATGTAATGTTGTAGTAATATATTTCCAGGTAAATTTTATTTTGTAAGTGTGGCTTTACTCATTGTTTACTGACCATCACTTCTTATAAAAATGGGCGTCAGGGTGACTAAATAATCAATACTAGCCTGTTAAATGAAAGTAGAAAGAAAATGCACTTGAGTCCCCAGCTGACCCTTTTCTTCTCATTTCCAGATAGGGTGACTAGACAGCAAGTGTGAAAAACTGGGACAGAGGTGGGGGGTATTAGGCACCTATATAAGAAAGACAAAGCCCCAAGTATCGGGACTATCCCTATAAAATCGGAGCATCTGGTTACCCTATTTCCAGGGCAGACAATTAATGACAGATAATCTTCAAAAAATGCACGTGTGTACATAGATTGTCTCATATCATACTACAGTAATGTTTAAATAAATGCACTCCAAAAGGTGGAAACAGAGATATAAATGTATCTAAGCAGAATGAAGAACTAATATAACTTGGACAGGGATACAGATCATACTTCTCCCCCACATACCACAAAAGTGTAGATTAGTATACCTCAGTACAAAGGAACAGTTTACCCAAGCTGATACCATCTCATATCCAAATGCTAGGATTGAGTCTTTCCATTTATTTGTTCTGACTCTTTCAAACACAATGAAAAATAAATTGAGTCTACAGGCTTTTTATTTTAAAAGAATATAGGGAATGTGCATGTGTGTGTAGATACATATATCCCACAAGCCAAAAGGTCATTAAAAAGATTTACATAGGCTTTATTCTTTTGAAATTTGAACCAACATATTTACCACCAAAATTAAGGTCCAAATTTATTTGCATTTCCTTGACCTGAAAGCCCATGTTTGTCTTACATCCTAACTACCAACAATCAGGGCCTGCAGTCAAGCTTGGGACCAGCTAACTGACCTAACAGATGTACAACCAGATTGATCAGACCCCAATTGGCTGAGAACCACCTCCAAGCCTGCTCTTAAGCTCAGCAACAGCATCAGGGCTGCAGCTGCTCAATGCTTGTGCCTAAAGCCGCAACCACTCCTGTGCCTGCCTTTTTCGCAGCCTTGCTCAGTTCCTGTCTCTGGCTCCGACCACTAGGCATGGCTGCCCATAGCGCTACTCCATGACAATAATCATTGGTCAGATTGGGCTGGGTTGCACAGAGACCCAAAACTTTAGCCTGGTGGCTTCCATCTTGTGTTCAAGAATCTACACTTTCATTTAAAAAAAAAAAAAAAAAAGATAGTCAAGTATCCCCCTAGTGGTTGTTAATATAGGGTTCCCATATTGAAGATTAACATAAACCCGAGCAGCGTCTGCCTGAATGTACAGACAACCTTAAGCAATTGCTCAGAGACACACAAACTCTCCCCTCAAGCCAAATTATGACAATGTTTGTCACTGCTAATCAAAGCATGTAAGGAAGAAGAGGGATAATTATGAAGACTTTCAGAATCTAAGTGGTATTTCATTTTGGCATCATGGATGGGCAGAGCTTGGGAAAGTACCACCATCTATACTTTCCCAATCTTACCCATGTGAAAATTACAGTCGTCAACACAATTTCATACTAAATTGCAACACTCAAGAGAACAAGACAGTCTCAGGCACGCTTTAGACTTAAAGTGTTTACTTACTGGTAAATATCCTCTAATTTGTCAGATAAGATCCTGAAACACAAAAGCCCCAAATTTAAAGCTACCAAATTATACTATTAGCTGATCAGTTGCATTGTCCCTCCTCCATCCCCACACCCATATACATTTAACCAATTGTTCTACTGCTGAATTGCAAATCCTGGATGTTTATCTAGCTCCTGCACAGTCTGTAAACAGACTTATCAGTCTCTAAGTGAACAACATCGAGTTTTAAAAGGACTACAAATTCTAATTTCAAAATGTGTTTGTGTAATACAAAGTATTATTTCCACTGGTTCTACCAGATCATAGTACACACACAAACTCCTACAACAAAACAGTCAAAAACTTGTATCTTATATATTATTTGTGTGGTTGGGGACGGGTGGTTGTTATTAACAACTCTAAGGGTATGGCTACACTATGAAATTAGGTCGATTTTATAGGAGTTGATTTTTAGAAACTGATTTGTACAGTCGATTGTGTATGTCCACACTAAGCTCATTAAGTTGGCAGAGTGTGTCCTCACTACTGTGACTAGCATCGACTTACAGAGCAGTGCACTATGGGTAGCTATCACACAGTTCCCACAGTCTCTGCTGCCCATTGGAATTTTGGGTTAAGCTCCCAATGCCTGATGGGGCAAAAACATTGTCACAGGTGGTTTTGAGTACATGTCATCAGGCCCCCCTCCATCCCTCCGTGAAAGCAACGGCAGACAATTGTTTTGTGTCTTTTTTCCCGGGTTACCCATGCAGATGCCATACCACGGCAAGCATGGAGCCTGCTCAGCTCACCATCACCTTATGTCTCCTGGGTGCTGTTGGCAGATGCGTTACTGCATTGCTTCAGAGCAGCAGCTCCTTGCCTTCGTGGCAGACGGTGCAGTAGGACTGATAGCTATCATATGTCTTCTGGGTGCTCCTGGCAGACCTCTGTGAGGTCGATTGGGGCACCTGGACAGACATGGCTATTCTCCTCTTAGAACACCAAATGGGAGCCAGAGACTCCAAGTCATTCTCTTCTTTAAGTTTCGTCTCATGGAGATACAGTACTGCCTGGAATATCATGTGAGCTGGAGGCTTTTGCCTCTGGCTGCTCTCCCGGCCAGCAGCACCGCGTGGTCGCACCCACCCCAGTCTAGCCCTTGCTCATGAAGTCTGGACAGTAGTAAGGAGCAGTTCAGCTATAGGCTGAGCAAGTGCAGAATGGTGGTAGAATATGCTTTGGACGTTTAAAAGCTCGCTGGCACTGTTTGCTGACTAGGTCAGACCTCAGCGCAATCAACATTCCCATTGTTATTGCTGCTTGCCATGTGCTCCATAATATCTGTGAGAGTAAGGGGGAGTAGTTTATGGTGGGGTGGGAGGTTGAGGCAAATCACCTGGAGTCCTATTTTGAGCAGCCAGACACCAGGGCGATTAGAAGAGCACAGCAAGGCGCGCTGCACATCAGAGAGGCTTTGAAAACCAGTTTCATGACTGGCCAGGCTTTGGTGTGACAGTTGTGTGTGTTGTGTGTGTTTCTCCTTGATGCAAACCCATCCCCTTTGTTGATTTTAATTCCCTGTAAGCCAACCACTCTCCCCCCTTCGAAATAAATTAACTATTGTTTTGAAACCATGCATTCTTTCTTTATTAATTAAAAAAAAAAGAGATAATGGACAAGGTAGCCTGGGTGGGGTGGGGGAGGAGGGAAGGACAAGGCCACATTGCTTATTGTAGCCACACTAAAAATCAAACTGTTTGAATGACAGCCTTCTGTTGCTTGGGCCATCCTCTGGAGTGGAGTGGCTGGGTGCCTGGAGCCTCCCCTGCCCCGCCTTCTTGGGTGTCTGGGTGAGGAGGCTATGGAACATGGGGAGGAGGGTAGGCGGTTATACTGTACATGCAGCGAGGGTCTGTGCTCTTGTTTGCTTTCCTGCAGCTACAACAGATGCTTCATCATGTCCGTTTGCTCCCCCATTAGCCACAGCATCGCATCCTGCCTCCACTCTTCACACTCAATTCTTTCCTGGCCTCTGCCACTGAATGCCTCCATGCATTAAGCTGTGCCCTGTCATCACAAGTACATGTTTTTCCACCTTAAATCTGTGATAACCTCAGGGATGGAGATGATAGGGGGAGCGTAGAAACATTCTACGCTCTACGATTCTGGGAGGACTGCATGGTCACCTGTGCTGCTGAGTTCGCCACGCTGACCAAACAGGAAATGAAATTCAAAAGTTCCCGGGGCTTTTCTGTGTACCGGGCTCACAGTTCAAAGTGCTGTCCAGAGCATTCACAATGGAGCACTTTGGGATAGCTCCTGGAGGCCAATACCATCGATTTGCGTCCGTACTACCCCAAATTCGACCCAGTAAGTTCGATTTTAGCACTACTCCCCTCATCAGGGAGAAGTACAGAAGTCAATTTTAAGAGCCCTTTAGGTCGACAGAATGGAGTTGGTTGTGTGGATGCAGTCATTTTTAAATCGACCTAATGTGGCTAAATTCAACCTAACCCCGTAGTGTAGACCAGGCCTAAGCAGTTTACCGATGTACTCCTCAAATAAACTATGAAAACTCCCTTGAATATATTATCTGGTTATCTTGAAAAAGAGTTGTATGTCTAAGTCTCCTTAACCAACACACAGGATATCACGCTATCTACAACTATGCTAGAAAAACAAAAAATAAGAGGCACAAATCTGGCAGGAAGAGATGTGAAGGCAATGTAGTTTGCTAACAGTTCTCTTGGCCTTCTCTGAAAGAGATCTTGGAACAATATAAGGAACTGACTCCACTGCAAAAGGCAACAAGAGACTCACCCTAATTCAGTGCCTGAATAAGCAAACACAACCCCACACAAGTCAATGGAGTTGAACTCGCCTTCTACCAGCAGTGTATTTAGCTCTGATTCTCAAAAAGAAAAGGAGTACTTGTGGCACCTTAGAGACTAAAATTTATTTGAGCGTAAGCTTTCGTGAGCTACAGCTCACTCCATCGGATGCCTCCTTTACTTTTTGCGAATACAGAGCAACACAGCTGCTACTCTGAAACCTAGCTCTGATTCTGTGGCAATATTTTCCATGCGATTTCCAACCTAGTTTCAGCATAGTTTCTCTCTAACAGAACACATTACTATATCAAAAATCCTCAAACTGATCTCTTATTCAAGCTATCATGTAAATAATCCATTCCTTACATGAAAGTACAGATGCTTTACTTACACGCATTTTATCACTGAAGTTAATTCTTCATTGAGTAACAAAATGGTCTGATTACTCCAGAAGAATAACCTTACCTTAAACATTGGTCCCAATACTGCCATCACTGTATCGACATATCACACTGATGTCAACAAGAGGTTTGTGCAAACAAGGACAAAATTAGATCCTTTGCTTTGCCATTTGCCCATGGTTTATGCACAGATATCAAGATGACAGATGGAGAACGATGTTTTAGCAGAGGAGTCAATCCATTACGCTTATAATTAAGCTTGTTAAGTCCAGATGCCAGCAATTTCTCAACTAGCTAGTGATGACCAAGATTGCTTATACTTTGTCCATTCTTACTTCTTAGTGCTTGGTGATAACAGAGAAATATACAAGCTCCATGAAGAGGCCAACCCTTCCCCAATTTAAAAAGCTGACAGTTAAAGAATACAAAGTTTATTTATTTGTACTGCAGTAGTACCCAGTCAGGATCAGGGCTCCACTGCATGATATGCTATACAAACACATAGTACACGCTCCTTGACGCACTGAGTTTACAATCTAAATAGACAAGACAAACGAGTCAAAGGTACATGAATTATTATGTTTTTTCCCAATTTCCTATAAATTAGTTCCCTCACAAAACACAGCTATCCCAGGCAGAGGCTGCTTTACCCCCTGCTGACCTAATGTGCTTTCCCTCATCCTGCTAACCTACAGCACAGAGGGGAATGGGAGAAGAAACAGCTGATCAAATGGTGCCTACTTCAGAGTGAGAGAAAGCATACAGTGATCATGGCCAGTTCCTGCTCACAGTATCCTCTGGCCACTGCTACCATTCCTGTCCTGCCACTCAATATCTCACAGAATGAAGAGTCATTCATGAATATCATATATACATACATACACATACACACACACACATACACACACACACTTCCTGTCTATGCTAAAATATATTCCCTGGGTTCAAGTGTAAGCACACATTTGAATAGTATTAAAGGACAGTGTCAATCCAAAATATACTTAATTTAAAAAAAATTCAAAGTAGTTTCAGGTCACACACCTGCCTGAATCCCTCTGCCAATTTTTTTTTGGGGGGGGGGGATAAGGGAGGGAGGAAAGAGGGAAGCAGAGACAATAGGAGAGGTGTTACAATTTACCTATTGCTTAAAATGCTTGTTTTATTCAAGCACCTACAATATAAACTAATTGAGATGCAAGTCCACCTCTACAAAGATAAATTAAAAAGGTGCCATTTATCTGTTAGAGCTGGAAAGGTTACAACACTCCATATATAACCAATCTTTAAAGGAGGCATCTGTTGCTATCGTATTTACCACACAAAGCTAACTGGATGTGATGGTAAATTGTGATTCTGTTTTAAAACAGTACGTCCGTTTCAAGAATTTCTTACATCTTAACAGATTTCTCTCTCTCATTTTTAAGTAGGCTCTCTTTAAAAAGAAAATGCAGCCTGCTTATTCATTCCAAGAATAAACAAAATTTAGGTGCAGGAAGGTAGGACGTCCCAGTACCTTTTTTCCTATTTTAGTCTATAGAGAGGGACTGTTTCTGACATTGTAAAGGGTTGGGCACACTATCAGCTCCTACCAAATAATATGTATACTTCATTTTTCACCAGTTAAAAAATAGTTCACCAATGCAAAAAATAATTCTCACCAATACTCTCTGGCTGGCAGAAGAGGCTTTAAACAAAACAAAACAAAAACCCTTGAACCATGGACAACTGGACTATTGAGTGCAATTGTAAAGGGACTAGTTATATAATTTATATTTTGCTAATTTGTATCCTTAAAAAAAAAAGTCTTGATACCTAAAAATTGGACTGACAGTTAATCCACATAAGCACATGTTCCAGTCACTGTTACACTCATTCTCCCCTCATTTGTTACATCCACTTTGCACTTATTGTCTTGTTTTAAATTCACAATGTAAGGTCTTCGGGACAGGAAACCATCTCTTACTGTATATTCATGCAGCACCCACCAGAACCTCAAACCAATTTATGTCTCTGCTGCACAGGTAATACAAATAAAAAGTAATAAAGCTGGCACTAAAGTTTTGAAGGAAGTGCTACATTACACAGGAATCATGGTTTATTATTATAGTTCACTAAAAAAGTACACAAACTTAGTTTCTATCAGAAGTTTTGTAAAAAAAAAAAAAAAGGTTATTGAGTACGTTTGGCAATATATTAGAACATACAAAAATATGTTTTGCTATTATGGAGAGAATATTCATGTTCAGTTTACCTCCCCACAAAAAGATGCCAGTAGTTTTGATTGGCATGCACTCTCAAAAGATTAGTTTGTTAGTGTGCAAGGAACCTGGTCTTCCATTCTCTTTGATTAATAATGTAAAGTTGGTGATCAAAGTTATAACAGCCCACAATTCGGTAAAACATTAGATGCACAACTTCTTATATATCAATGACACCTAGATAGACAATGCTTCAGCAGCTATTATAGTGTAGTTTGTATTAGCTGAAAAATCAGCACAAGCCAAAGGAGGAAAATCAGCAAGGAAGTAGTGGGGCTGTGCTATGAGCATCCAATCTGAAATATAGTTCTCCTATTCCGAGCTAGATTGAATATAGGAAGTTCATCTTGTGAGAATCCCCCATGCAGTTGAAACCAGCTGTGGTGCACATTGTTGTGTCACATTACAGAGTACAGTCATAAACTGCTTACATACTTTACCAGTGTGGTGTTCTACGGGTTAAGACAATCAGTGCTTAGTAACTTCAACATACATTTGGAAAACAAATCTTTTGAAAGAGTTTAGGATTTTATTGCCACCATGTTGACCATAAAACATCCCAGACATTGTTGGCTCACTTCATATAACTACTTGTATTCTTGACCTATTGGTTAAATCAGGATTTGAGACGAATAATTTGGAAATTTTATTTAGATCATGGAGTGACCATTAACTCCTGCATTTTGAGGTTGCACCTCTCCTATTAAGGTGATGAATCTCTTTTGATGCTTCCCCCTTTGAAGGGCTTAGAACAGTGGATTTGTTTTGGATAATGGATAGCTTAATCCACGTTGTCTCACTCAATGGTTTATATGAGAAATTCCTGACAGGAAGAAATCTTTTCTTATTTTGTAGATCAAGTTGTTCTGATTCAGGCAGAGCTGTCACCAACACCTTTTTGAGAGTACAAATCCTACATCTCCCCTACCTGAGCTGGGAGCACTTTGTTCAAAAGTTCTGAAGACTCATATCCTGTTCATAAAGGTCAATGAAAAGAATAGGGCCCATTATTGGTGAAGATTGTCAGTCCCTCCTGGAAGGAGCACAGGTTGCTGGCTTCCCTTAATAAATAGCATATATTGCTAGTGATTCAATAAACTGAGGATCGGCAACCTTTAGCATGCAGCCCATCAGGGAAAGCTGCTGGCAGGCGGGACCATTTGTTTACCAGCAGCGTCTGCAGGTTCAGCCGATCACAGCTCCCACTGGCTGCGGTTCGCCGTTCCAGGCCAATGGGGGCTGTGGGAAGTGGCAGCCAGCACATCCCTTGGCCCATGCTGCTTCCCACAGCCCCCATTGGCCTGGAACAGCGAACTGCAGCCAGTGGGAGCTGCGATCAGCCCAACCTACAGATGCTGCAGGTAAACAAACTGTCCCGGCCCACCAGTGGCTTTCCCTGACGGGCCACGTGCCAAAGGTTGCAGATCCCTGTAATAAACCATCACTAACTGGTGACAAAACTGGTTAACTAACACCCTGTATCTAGCTTTCCATTTTGGGTTAATATTACTGAAAAAAGTTAGGGTAAAACAACCAACTGTTTGTTGGCTTCAGAGTTCCTCATCTTATATGGATACCACTGGGTATGACACAGAAACAGCTATGGTAGATCTTTTCTGGCTGATGGATGAAAATCAGGAACACATGATGATCATTTTACATCCACATTCCTTCAGTGATGTTGCTCAGGAAGTGCCCTTGATTGGCTGCAGCAGATCACAGGGGAGGTGAATGGGGTTTGCTCTTGTATGACTCTTTTCCTCTCCTGCTACAAGGATGATAATGAGAAATTGTTCTTGCATCCCTGAAGGGATTCTTGTGTGGGATTCCACAAGGTCCCATCTTGTTTAATGTGTAGCTGTTGGGAGGATTAATGACAAGACATGTGTGGGAATGAGGTCAGTATGCTGACGACACCCAGTTTTTTAATCTCCATCTCATGCTAGAAAGCCGGAGCAGCCTTCACCCTACCAGGTGTTTGGTTAAGATTAAGGCATGGATGAGGACTAGCTGTCGGAGAAACAATTAAATCAAACTTAAATGTCGGTTAGTCGGGAAAAGCAATCAGAAGATATGCCAAAGATAGCATCTGCCTTTTGTTGTTTGAGTTTGCAAATTCGGGATCAGATTAAATTTTCAGGTGGCAACTACAGCCAAGCCAGCTTTTTCTTTTTTATATATGGCTAGGAGATATTCTTTCAGATATAATCCTTGTCATCCATTCCTTTCTCACCTCAAGATTAGACTATTGCAACATGCTTTGCATGAGATTACATTTTAAAATCATCCAGAAATGGAGATCGTGCAAAGTCTGTAACCTGATTTTTAAAGCACTCGATATTGTTGTATTACACCACTGCTCTAATCTGCATTTGATACCCATAGGTTTTTGGGTAGACTTCAAGGTGTTGGGTTTGACCTACAGAGCCACAAAAGATTTAAGAAATTTATCATCTGAGAGATTGTAACTGGCAGTATTGCTCAGGGAGAGAGGCAGCCAGTGGAAATGCTCAAGATGGAGCAATCCCCAGTTTAACAAACAGGGGATTGTTGTCGTGGGGGCCTGCCAGCTTTGGGACTTGGCCTTCTCCCTTCATGCAAATTTTGTTGACCTTCAGACCAAGCTGCAAAATCCATCTATTTTTTCTGTCTTTGGAGGAGCAGCAGGGGAAAAGAAAGGGGTTATTGTCTCATTTTTTCTGATACTGAGCACTGTGTTGGTTAGTGGGGCAAGATTGTGGGAGTCAATTATGACAACTGTATATTTAACCTGTCAGGCATTCCTAGAACTAAGAATAGGTGCTCACTTATTTCATACAGAACAAAATAAATACACTTTTTAAACTGTGTGTATACACTAAGTGATACCAAGCAGTTCTGCAGGGACCACACAAGACAAGCACATGGATCACTTGATGATTACCTGTTCTGTTCATTCCCCCTGGGGCACCTGGCATTGGCCACTGTTGGAAGACAGAATACTGGGCTAGATGGACCTTTGGTCTGACCCAATATGGCTGTTCTTAGGTTATTTGTTACATTCCTATCAAACTTGATCAGCTATGAAGCTGATATAAAAAAAATTTTATTTATCTAATTTAACTTGATTGGAAGGCATATTGAATAGTATGAATTCCAGAAATGTTTTTCTTATCAAAATATTTGCTCAAATGTCACCTAAGAAAGCGTTTTATAACTGGATTTGGTTTAGTAGCTTAGACAGAAAAACTGGGGAAAGTGTGTCCTGAATTTTAATGATACATCTTACACTGGTGAGTCTTCACATGTCATTTCTGAAATGACAAGGTTTACCACAACGGCCATATGTTAGTTTCATTACTCAACACAGAGCATAATTCCAGACCTCTAAAAGAGGAAGCTCACTCCTGGTAAGCTTAGTAGTGGAATCCAAGAAAGACCAGTCACTTCATATGCTATTTCATTATGGTATTAAATTATGGAGGTAACAATACCAACTCCATAGTTAAAGGATCTGTTGCAATTTGCAATGAAACAGGACTAAAATCCCTCTTTCACATTTTAATTTACTGGATTTAGTCTCTAGATTTGACACAATAATTCTCCAGAGGCCAAGTGAATGTTCCATACAATTTATAAAGAAAAATATTTACCAACTTTTGCAGGAAAGACATTTAAAAAAAGGAGAATTTTTAAATGTTAACTTGTTTTCCTCACTTTGCTTTAGATCTTCTAAATAAACAACCAAAAGTCCCGTATCACTCCTTCCCTCTTACCCACCCGCTGCCACACATACATACACCCACCCTACCTCATCGGTATTCTTTGAAACTTAAACACAAAAAGTTATTCTCTTCATTCAGAATAGAGATAGATTTGATCAGCTAACATTGGCAAAACTCAGTTACATTATTTGAAGTCAAAACAAATTTCCATTGAAATTTTGTTTTCAAACTCTGACGAGCTGTATCCCTGACTCAGCATCTATGTTCTCTGTACATAACTCTATTGAGCCAAGGAAACAGACTGAAGAGCAGGAATTATGACATTGCCATAATTTTGCCAGAAGGGGACAAGTACAGATATACAAGACGTGTGCAGGGTGGGGTCAGGGAGGTTCCTCAGCTGAGCAGGGAATCCAGGGTTGTAGTGAGAGTCTGGTGTGTTTGCATCAAGATACCAGTCTTCGTAAGTTTCCTCAGCACTCCAAGGTAGCAGTACCATGGAGAGCTTTTAAAGAGTCAATGACCTTGCACAGACACAGCTGGTTACACTGGGCCTTCTGCACTACACCTCTGGCGTACTGGACAAGATGAGTCTCTACACTGATGCAACAGCATTTGAAGGGTTCCCCACAGCAATGCTTCCCTGATACTGCTGCATTGGTGTGGTGGAGAGCAGAAGCAACAGGAGCAGGAAGCCGTTTAAGAGTTAATCCCTCAACATAGATGCACTGGGACTGACTTACAAGGACTGTCACGCAGCTCCCCACTCTCCTAACGTGGCCTTTCTCTCCTCACTGTATATCCATCACCCCTATGGCTCCCACAACATGCCCATCCACACAACCTTGATTTCCCAAGTATACAACACTATGGGGAGCCAAAGAGGTTCCATGTGGAGCCAAAGATGAACAGGCAGCTACATATAAAGAGGAGCTTGTGTGTTGAGCAGGAATGTTGAGGAGAGGGTGAGAAGGAATGTGTGTAGGTCCACAGAAGAAAGATATATGACTTGAGGGGGGAAGGGCCTGGGGAAACAAGATTTGTGTTCTGACAAGCCATAGGTGATCAGTCATAGTTGACTTCTCTGTTCCCCTTCTCTCAATAACGTTTCTCCTACCTTAAGTTCAATTTTCCCCCCATTCAGCCCTACTAGTCCCATCCAGCCACATCACCACATATCCCATGGCTCCATAGTCACAGGATCCCACCTAACACCCCCGTATGCCCCACTCCTGTATATTGCTCCCCAAACTCTCCAGATCCTTGCTCCTTGACATACTCCCCATCATGCCTCCTACTTCCCTATTACATTCAGCTTAAAAAAAAACCCAACAACTTTGTGCATATGATATGCACACATCAATGGTTAAAGCTAAACATGGAAGAGAATTAAGAGAACATTGTGTGGAACTGGGTTCTACAAGAGAACATGGAGAAAGAATGCAGCTCTCCAAGGGGCAAGAGAGACTGTAGAGTGGAGGGGCATGGGAAACATCAGATCTCAATAGGAAATCATTCTTATCCATACCAACAAACTCATAAGCATTGAGATAGTAAGGCATTGGGAAATTAAACTTTGGAGTTCAATTTGCTAGCCCACATAACCTACCAATATTAACACCACAAATTATTTTTATTACATTTTTATTAAATGTATTATGGCAGCCCTTACAAGCCCCCAAATGAGTTCATAGTCCCATTGTGCTAGGCACTATACATACAGTTCAATACCAGGCAAACTGGTTGAAACTATAGTAAAGAATAGAATTATCAAACACAGATGAACACAATATGTTGGGAGAAGAGTCAACACAGCCTTTGTAAAGGGAAATCATGCCTCACCAATCTATTAGAATTATTTGAGGGGGTCAACAAACATGTGGATAAGGGTGATCCAGTGATTATAGTGTACCTGGACATTCAGAAAGCCTTTGACAAAGTCCCACACCAAAGGTTCTAAGCAAAGAATGGAGTCATGGGATAAGAAGGAAGGTCCTCTCATGGATCAGTAACAGGTTAAAAGATAGGAAACAAAGGGTAGGAATAAATGGTCAGTTTTCACAATGGAGAGGTAAATAGCAGGGTCCCCCATAGATCTGCATTGGGACCAGCGCTGTTCAAAATATTCATAGCTGATCTGGAAAAGAGGGTAAACAGTCAGGTGGCAAAATCTGCAGACAAAATTACTCAAGATAGTTAAATCCAAACCTGACTGTGAAAAGTTACACAGGGATCACACAAAGCTGGGTGACTGGGCAACAAAATGCCAGATGAAATCAATGTTGATAAATGCAAAGTAATGCACACTGAAAAACAATCCCTATACATACATGATGAGGGAGTCTAAATTAGTTACCACCATTCAAGAAAGAAATCTTGGAGTCATTGTTGATAGTTCTCTGAAAACGTCTGTTCAATGTGCAGCAGCTGTCAAAAATGTGAACAGAATGTGAGGAACCATTAGGAAAGGGATAGATAACAAGACAGTAAATATTGTAACGCCACTATATAAATTCACAGTACGCACACACCTTGAATATGACATACAGTTCTGGACACCCTATCTCAAAATAGGATAAATTAGAATTGGAAAAGGTATAAAGAAAGGCAACAAAAATGATTAGGGATATGGAACAGCTTCCATATGGAGAGTAATAAGACTTGGATTTTCAGTTTAGAAAAGAGATGATTAAGGGGGATATGAAAGAGGTATATAAAATCATAAATGGAGTGGAGAAACTGAATAGGGAAGTGTTATTTACCTTTTCACATAATGTACAAACCAAGGGTCACTCAATGAAATTAATAGGCAGCCCATTTAAAACAAATATAAGTACTTCTTCACACAACACACAGTCAGTCTGGGGAACTCAGTTCCAGGGGATGCTGTGAATACCAAAAATATAACTGGGTTAAAAAAATTTAGATAAACCTATCCTCCATGAACTATCAGTGGCCATTAGCCAATATGGTTAGGGACAAAACCCCATGCTCTGGGTTTCCCTAAACCTTTGACTGCCAGAAGCTGGGTCTGGACGAATGGGGATGGATCCTTTGATAAATTGCCCTGTTATGTTCATTCCCCCTGAAGCTGCTGTCAGAAGCCAGGATACTAGGCTAGATGGACCATTGGTCTGACCTAGTATGGCCATCCTTACGTTCCTGTGAGACAGTCCCTAGCCCAATGATCTTATAATCTGAATAGACAAGACAGTGGATGCTCCATCACTGATAATTTTTAAATCAAAATTGGATGCTTTTCTAACAGCTATGCTCTAGGAATTATTTTGGGAAGTTCTATGGCTTGTTTTATACAGGTCAGACTGGGTGATCACAATGGTCCCTCCTGACACTTGAATCTATGAGAAAGGAAGTATTATCCCCATTTTACAAACAAACAGAGAACTGGGGCAGAAACAAACAAAGGCTAGAGTCAAGAAAGGAGGAGGGGAGACTTAGGCTCAGTCTTGAAATGCCTGACTATAGATGCCCTGCCATCCAGTGGAATCCTCAGCTCTGACTTAAGACACCCAGACTCCATATACAATGCATACGGAGAGTTAGGTGCTTAAGAATGAGACTCTCAGAAGTCAGCACACTGAGTAGGGACCTGTCTAAGGTAACCAGTAGGAAACAGTGAGGAGCCCTGCCCTACAAAGGTAGTTATGTACTTATCTCTGCTTCAGATTTACAGCCATGAATCCTCTCCTGCAATTAGATGCCTAAGTCAGGTCACCCCTTTCTTGCAAAAAAAGGCAAGGGGAGGTGGTTGTGGTCACGATGCCCTTACACCCCCAGATCAGCGGTTAGCCCTTACTAGTGATGTGAGAGACCTGGGTTCAAATCCCCATTCTGCCTGATTTGGAAGTGGGATCTGAACCTGAGTGAGTGGCCTAACCATGGGGATATAGGGTATTCTAGGGTGGGTCTCTCTCAGTCTTTCCTATTGAAGTTGTTCCACTCTGTAGGAAATACTTAAATATTCACTGGACCAGAAAAAGAGAGAGTATGCTAACCACTTGGCTAGAGTTATTTCTCACTCTCTCTCTGGCCCAATTAATATTTACGTATTTCGTATTACATACAGAGAAGAACTACAACAACATGAGAGATTGAGAGAGACGTACCCCAAAACTACCAATAAACCAGTGTTTAGGCCCCTTATCTAAGAGACAGGAGACACAGGTTAAAGTCCTTGCTCCAAATCAGGCAGAGCAGGAATCTGAACTTGGGTTTCCACACATCCCAGGTGAGTGCTCTAACCACTGGGCTATAGCTTATAAGTGGACCACAGCTACTTCCTTCTCTCTTTGGGTTAGGCATGCTCTAAGAATGCCTGGATTGGGCCCTGCAGGCAAGATAGATGGGGAAATGCCTAATTTGAGAATCCCACTGGGGTTTACACACCATATTCCTGGGGAAATACTGCAGAACTGCATGCCCACAGAAAACACCCCTGCAGAATGCCTGTGCTTCCTTGTAGAAAATGACAGGGAAGCCATGTGGCCATGAGCGCGGTTTGTGAGGGGGATTGCTCTCCCCCAAACAGAGGTGAGACATGGGGAGAGCTCCCCCCCTCCCCTCCCCACTTCTGCCAGCACAGAGCTGCCCAGCTTAAAGAAGCTGTGTCTCCGCTCCCCTGATTCTGTAGTTGAATGCGGCCTCCTGGGTCCTAGTGCCAGTTGTGCTCCCCTTCTATGTGCTAGAAGCCTTCCTGTTTTCTGTGCAACAGTGAGTGCCCACGGTGGGGCTGGGTAAGGAGGGGGCAGGGGAAATGAGGAAAGAGGGGTGAGGGAGTGGGGAGAAGAGGCAGTGGGGAAGGAAGGGAGGATGAGATGGGAAAGAAAAGGGGAGAGGGGAATCGTGAGGGGGGAAGCAGGAGTGCAGCTTGCACAGTCCTCTTGGCAGCAGCTGGGACTCCCCCATTAAGCAGGCCCATCGAACCCTCACCCTGACAAGCCCTACCTCCCAACACCTGGACCCCTCCATCCCCCCGACGAGACCCCACACCCAGACTCCCACCCCACTGAGCCCCAACCAGCTGCACCTGGACCCCCACCCCATCAAGCCCCACTCCCCCAGCACCTGGACCCCCTCCACTGAATCCCCCACACCCAGACCCCCCCTGCTGAGCCCCAACCACCTTCACCTGAATCCCTTGCAGAGTCCCATTGCCTCTGCACCCGGAACCCCCTCTCCCCCGCAACAAGCCCCCGTACATCCAGGAACTATATAATACAATTCAAAATAAACTACATATGTATTTATTAAATATTCCTTAAGAGTCAATATGAAATTCAATTTTATTCTGTAATTTTTGTTAATTTGGATGTAAAAGATGGTTGTGATATTAGGTTAGAATTAATAGCTTATATACAAAAAAATTATACTAACATGATGTATATATAAATGTATTGTAGACTACCTGAATAAAAATATTGTCTGAAAACAGCAGAGGAGGATATTAGCACAACTGGCCCTAAACCACAATTTAACAGTATTTGTAATTGCCTTTAAAGTCAATGCCATACCAAACTGCCACATTAGCGAGAGATGCATCTGATTTCATTTCATTAGTACACTGGCCATTTTTCTGGCCAGTTTGAAAGGTTTATCTAATCTACTCTACTATTCAGGTTCAAGAACAACCTGATTCAACAATGATTACTTACTTTGATCACTTTATGTTTTCCTGAATTCCAAAAAAGAAAAGTATGATCAAATTCTAAGTAGCACTGAAATTCTGGTAAATTAATTAGCTAAACTTGAACAATATACAATGAAACATACATTAGAAATAAACTAAACTATTTACTGTAGGTTCTGAAGAGCTTTGTTTACCCTGTGGAAATAAAATATAAAAAAAAAAAAGCATCAATGATAAGAGTTTCTAAATTTTAATTTGTTCAGCGTCATAATGAAAACAGATACTACATAGAAAATATGAACAAGGATATGAAGCGTTAAAAATCAGCATCTTAGCTGATTTAGAAAGACAAAGTTAAAAAAAAAAAGAGATATCTAATAGTAATTGTACACACTACTAAAAAAATTTAAGGCAGAAAGCACAATACCCATTCCTAACTGATTTTTTTTAAACACAAGGAGGATTTTTTACTTTTACTATCTCTGCAATACACATATTAGATCATCTTTGAAAGTTTCCACATTTCTAAGGAACAGCTAGCATATTGTGACAGTTCAGTCACCTACTCATTTCTGTGTTTTTCCAGAACACAGCACAACACGTTTACTCACGTCAAAAATATGCATCTAGAGTTTAGCATACACATGTAATGATGTATTATATTAACGTAACGTAAGAGAATACTTAGTCTTCATTTCAACCATGAGAAACTAACATTTCCATTATCCTTTTTAGTTACCACACATTGTAATCTTCACTACTTTAGTGACTTACAAACACACACAACACTTCTGAAATAGGCTTCAATATCCAGCCTGAGACCAGAAGTCTCTTCCTTAGAGCAGATCAAGCAATCTCACTTTGAATATTTTCTTGGTTCGTTCTTAGCAATACATAAATATATCCAATAAGAAAACAGTCAAAAGAAATAAATTCCCTGGCTCATTAGTCGATAGGCAAACCAAAGACCTCCTCTACCATCTAGAGGAGTATATGCAACTGTACATTGGAACTTGATTAACAAGTGGTATAACATACAACTTTATACATATAATAATGAAATAGGTACAGTCTAAAATTCCCAAATGTTAATGTTTTACTGGATTTTTTTCTACGTATACACATAATCCTTCCATGAAACAGTGACAAAGTAATCCCTGGTGACAGAACTTGTTCTTGCAGTTACAATGACAAAGTTGCTGTTTTATTCCACATAAAATGAAATCAAACCATTGCTGGTTTTGAAAAGTGACCAAAAAACATCAAATCCATCATTTTGTAACAGGATTTAACTTTAACCAAATAATCCTGTACTATAAGGTTTTATTTAAGAATGTTGCTACAATCCCTTGTTGATCTCCTTAAAGTTTTCTTAATGGGATTTGCAATTTTTCCCCCAATGTTATTAAAACTGTATGAATACTTAAGATGCCATCATTCCCTCTGAAAGTAAATTGCAGGATTTTTTCCCGGTTTCAGAATTTACAGTTTTGAAGTCCGGCAATTCTGACAACTTCCAAGGACCAGTCCTTTAGACCCACTCCTCGTAGCCACTTCCGCACATTCCTGGAGAGCTAGGTGCGATCTGTAATTTACATTCAGCTAAGAATCTAGAAATTACATTCATCGATCACCAGTAAGGATCATAAATAAAAAGGCTGCTGTTTGCACAAAAGCAGGTAGAGGCTTCACTTTAAAAGTTACCCTATAATTTACCTTCTTGAATGGCAATTTATAAAATGAAAAGGAGTACTTGTGGCACCTTAGAGACTAACAAGTTTATTTGAAAAGGAGTACTTGTGGCACCTTAGAGACTAACAAATTTATCAGAGCATAAGCTTTCGTGAGCTACAGCTCACTTCATCGGATGCAAATGTATCTGATGAAGTGAGCTGTAGCTCACGAAAGCTTATGCTCTGATAAATTTGTTAGTCTCTAAGGTGCCACAAGTACTCCTTTTCTTTTTGCGAATACAGACTAACACGGCTGCTACTCTGAAACCTAAGTTTATTTGAGCATAAGTTTTCGTACATCCGATGAAGTGAGCTGTAGCTCACGAAAGCTTATGCTCAAATAAATTTGTTAGTCTCTAAGGTGCCACAAGTCCTCCTTTTCTTTTTGCGAATACAGACTAACACGACTGCCACTCTGAAAACAATTTATAAAATGTGTGACCTGCAAGACACCGCAAAAATAAGCCAAGTACTCTACACACATTCTCAGAGTTACATGAAGATACTGCTCCATTGGTGCAACTTTCTGCGTGTGGACATGCCCTAAAAATTGCAATCCAGTACTGGTGCAACTCCACTGAGAGACTGAAAACCGCAGCAGCTTTTACCAATAGGACTGCATTCAAGTTTTACACCCATTGAACCGGATTTTCCCCGTTTACACCAGCGTAACTCCACTGCTTTAGGAGATTACCGCCGATTTACCCTGCTGTAAGTAGGAAGCGAATCAGGCCCATCCTTTAGAAAAGCACTCCGATAATGAATTTCGCACATACCATCTACAGCCCCCTCCCCTCCGGGTTTCTCCTTGATCACACCGCCTCGGCAATTTCGTAATCCCCCCCCACCACCACCCCCGCGCAGCGCCAGCCAGGGGTCGGGCTCCAGAGAGCACGAGGAAAGTTTGCGAAGCCTCTCTGCGAGGCAGCGAGCCCCCCGCGCTCACAGCCAGCCGGAGGGGGGAGGCCCGAGGGAGAAGCCCCAAATCCGGGAGCTGGCGCGCTGCCCCGGCCGGCAAAGTTAGCAGCCAGCAGCAGGGAAACGTGCCCGGTGCGCCTCCGCGCCCGTCACTCCCCCGCTCCCCCTTTGTGCCCGGCTCCCGGAGCAGCTCTCCGCTCCCTCCCCCAACACCCGCCCAGGCGGCGCACCGGCGGAGACCGGACCTGCCTGCCGGGGAAGGAGGGAGAGCAGGAGGCCCCGGCGGGCACGGCAGCCCCCGCCCTTCCCGTGCCCAAGGCGCCGGTCCCAGCCCGCCGCCACCGCGGGCTCACCTCGCTCCGGCTCGGCTTGCAGGCAGGTGGGGATGTTCTTCTTCCAGCCCGGCATGGTTCCCGCGCGCACCCGGCTCCTCACGGCTGCGGCGGCGGGCGGCACATTGCAGCGTGAGGCGGCGGCGCCTCCTCCCGCCGCACTCCGGGGGAACTCGGCGGCTCCTCCGGGCAGCGGCAGCCTCGCTGTGGCAGGGGGAGGAGCAGCTAGATGCGGGCGGGGGGCTCCTCTGGCCGGTTCAGCCGGGGACAGGGCGGGAAGGGCGCTCGCCTCGCCTCGCCTCGCCGCTCCGCCGCCGGCCGCACAATGGAGACGAGGAGCGGCGCTGGGCTCCTGGCGGCGGGGCCCCCGGCGCAGTCCCCGCAAGGCAGGCAGGGAAGGGGTGTGAACCCGGCGCCGCGGGGGCGGGCAGCGCCTCCCCGCTTGGCCTCCAGGTAAGAGGCGAGCGCCGCGGGTCTCTCCCTCCCCCGCCTGCAGGCAGAGCGGTGTATTGTCTTGGGGAACAGCGCGCCCCGAATCCGTAGCCCCACGTCTGGCTTCCTTGTCACCCCGGGCCAAAGTATTTATCAAAACACCAACTTCTGCCCACTCAAGGCAGGTGGTTTGCCGGTAGAGGCAATCAAGCTGCTCCTGTCGAGGGTGAGTGTACAGCTACAAGCAGATCAACAAGAGCCTGCGGCTCACAAAACTCCTGCAGCTTTAGGGCACCACTGCTCTTTGCCAAGGCATCCCCCTGACAGCCCCTTTGGGCCTTTTAGAAGGCACAGCTGAACCAAGGGTCCCGCACTGGGTCTTTCTCATTTGTAATGGAAAATGTATTTGGAGACATGGTTTCCGCCTGCAACAATTATCAAAGCCATTTTAGGATGGAAAGAGGCCATCTGCAGCTAGATTCCCCTCCTCCACTGAAACAGCTGTTTCATCTTACATTGTCTCCAAGGGAGGGAAAGGTCTAAATCTGTTCTGACAGCATAAATCATGAAATAACTTGATCACTTTCAAAACAGGTGGGTTGGGAGAGGAGATTTCTTGCCAGAATAACATAAGAACAGCCATAGTGGCTCAGACCAATGGTCCATCTAGCCCAGTATCCTGGCTTCCAACAGTGGCCAATGCCAGGTACTTTAGAGGGAATGAACAGAACAGGTAATCATCAAGTGATCCATCCTCTGTCATCCATTCCCAGCTTCTGGCAAACAGAAGCTAGGGACACCATCCCAGCCCATCACGGCTAATAGCCATTTATGGACCTATCCTCCATGAACTTATCTAGTTGTTTATTAAATCTGTTAGTGTTTTGGCCTTCACAATATCCTCTGGCAAGGAGTTCCACAGTAGTGTTGTGAGAAGAAATACTTCCATTTGTTTATTTTAAACCTGCTACCTATCAATTTGGTGACCCCTAATTCTTCTGTTATGAGAAGGAATAAATAGCACCTCCTTATCTACTTTCTCCATACCTGTCATGCTTTTGTAGACCTCTATCATATCCCCCTCCTTAGTCATCTCTTTTTCAAGCTGAAAAGTCCCAGTTTTATTAATTGCTCCTCATATGGAAGTTGTTCCATACCCCTAATAATTTGTGTTGCCCTTTTCTGTACCTTTTCCAATTCCCATATATCTTTTTTGAGATGTGGTGACCACATCTGCACTCAGTATTCAAGATGTGGGGGTAGCATGGATTTATACAGAGGCAGTATGATATTCTCTGTCTTATTATCTGTCCCTTTCCTAATGACCAAAAACAACCTGGAGATACTGTGGTGAGTCACTGTGCACTGGTAATCACACCTTAGATTCTAGTCAAGTCAATGCCCAAAAATTTCATTAACACAATTCATTAAGATTGAGCCATCGTGCCCCTTGCCCTAGACTACTGAGTGCATCTATACTTGCCCATCTGGGAAAAAAAATCAGGAAATAAATCAAAGGTACACACCACCCTTTGGAAATAGTATTGACAGCCCCGAGATCAAAAGACCCATATTTGCACCACAGTCTCCTAGGACCTATTGCAGCATACCAGTTTTCAGGATAACCTCCTTGGGCCTGCAGATTTTAGAACACTTTGATTATTAGAGCCAGCTCCTTATTAGGGGAGCTGTATCTGGGGACCTCTTAATGAAATGACCTCAATTTGCACTGCTGACTCTATGCCAGGCACAGCAATATTATGATGGGGCAGAAGTACCACCACAGTTAAAGTTACGCCAGCTTTTATATTTTAACAGGGGGGAAAGAGCTACAAAAATTCTGGGTTTGGGGGTAGCATGTCCTTTTAAAATCCTTATTGTAGTTTGAGCACTGCTTAATTTTTCTAAGGCAGGTTGTAGAGGGAAAAATATTGTTAGATGTTTTCTATGACTGTTTTAAAAGCTATATGGCTAAACTTTTTCTAGTGTCTAACATTCCCTTCAAAATCCTTTTTCACAGAAACCACAGTATTTTGAGGGATGAAATTGATAAGTATGAACCTTTGCTTTGTGTAGATTGGATGAATTATTGTAGAAAGTTGGGGGAAGGGAAAATCCCTCTTTATTTTTCATGATAAACAAATTAGTGTTTCAACTGATGACAGCATCCTACCAATACATTTGTCAATGTTCATAGTAAACCAGTCCTTAAAATAGGGCTCTTTTATGGGTGCGTTTTCCTGATGCTCAGATACCCCTTGGATCACCTTGACATTGAAGAGAGTCACAGCTACTTGCTTTTCTTTGATCTCCAGCCCATTGTTGAAGAAAAGGGTGAAGAGCATGCAGCATGATTGCATTCCCCCAGTGCTTCTGCTTCCTAGAGTCTTTCAGCTTCTCTTTAGGTAATGTTATTTTCCTTCCCAATACTTCTAAAGAAAAATTGGAGTATACATTTGAATTTTAGAGCACTCCAAAATATTGACTCTTAAATTAGAAGCTTTGCTCTCAAGGCAACATGTCCAGAAGGTGCTCCTGCAGAATGCAGGCAGAAAGCAACTAGTATGCACAATACATATTCTTAGTAAGCTGTCTAGGTGAGGATTCAAACTTACAGTACATGGGTGCCAGTCAGGTTCAGTGGCCACACGATGTTACCCACTCATGGTTTGTTTGTTTTTTTAAGTCAGGAACAGGGTTGGGAAGAGGGGCAGAGGTGGGATCCTGGGCCCCAGTAGCTGGGCCGCTGGGAGGTGGCCCCTCTCGGTTGGGCTCAGGGGTCTGGGGGTGGGAAGGGGGCCCTCTGTGATGCTGGGCTCGGGCTCAGGCTGTATGGCGGGTGTGACAGCCACGGCATCAGGAGGTGGACAATCTTCGGTGGGGGCCCCGCCCAGGAAGGAGGTTGGCTGCCCCGCACCACCGAGGGATGCCCTCACTGATCTCAGGCTGCTTGCAAACTCTCCGGCTTGCAACAGAACCCCCATCCTGCTATACAGGTGCAAATGACTTTCTCTAGTTTGTCAACTTGGCCCAAATCACATTATAGATCCAAATTTAACCCTGAATAACTTTTTAAATATTGCTTCCCCAAAGGGGCAGTAAGTGCTGGACACTAGCTGAGATCAATTCTGAGTGGATGATACCTGTTTAGGGAGGATCAGAGCCATAGTTTGATCCCAGGTATAGGGCATGGATGGACAGATACAATTTTGATTTAAGGAATTGAATCTCAGAAATCCTTTGCTCAAATGACCTCCTCCTGACTCTCATGAGACAGCACTTTTCAAGCAACCTGAATAAGCATATAGATTTTAGAGTACTTTGAAAATTGACTGTTAAACTCTAAGCTAGTCTCAACCTTAACTATAGTGGTGGTACTCCCCCAGAATAAGAAAGATTCTGGTTGCATATGGAGCCTGGACCTTGCAAAGGTAGATGTGGGGGATGTTCTCCTCCCCTCTGATTCCCAGTGTGATTTCTGGACCAAATGGTTTAGTAAGCACATATAAAATATAGTATAGAGCCACCAGTATTTGGTCTATTTTCTTGTCTGTTTCCCCCCCCCCATCTAATGTTGGCCAGCCATTGGGTTTAGGCAGAATTGTCATGCCTATGATCTTTATGTAAAAAACTGTTTTATTGAAAGAAATCCTCTTTGAATAGATACAGGTTTCAGAGTAGCAGCCGTGTTAGTCTGTATTCGCAAAAAGAAAAGGAGTACTTGTGGCACCTTAGAGACTAACAAATTTATTAGAGCATAAGCTTTTGTGAGCTACAGCTCACTCTTTAAAAAAAAAAATGGCAGGTGAAAGTAGGTACCTTAGGGACTTGTATGCAAAGTTGAAAATGTCTGTACATGCCTGGACTTCTGTTTCGTAGCCTATTGGGATTCTGTTTAGCATTTAAAAAAAATCAAAAAGAACTAAAACTGAAGCATAGTAGGGCCCTTCATTTTTTGTGTTTTTTTTTTTAAATTTTCCTGTGAATTTCAGTGTTTATTTTGATGATAACAAAAACAGGTGAAAATCAGTAATTTTCACTGACCTACACACAAGCTGGCACTAATAGATACAGTTCTAGATGCTTACTTTATCACACCTCTTACATTTGTATGGCTACATGCTAAGGTTAGTAATAAATTAAGCTAAATTGACTTTAGCCACTTATTCTGAAATAAGAGTGTCTGCACACACACATTTGCACTGAAAAAACTAATTTTGTTTTAATTCACTGATTTTTATTTTAGTGCCAGCTTGTGTGTAGTTCAGTGCCTAAAATCTTCCCTTTCACCTCAAACTCACACACTTGTATGCCCTACTTTTTTGGATTCCCCTTCCCTCCCACCCATCTATGCCTATTATTTTCTCATTCCATTTTTTCTGCTTCTTCTTGTATACCCCTTCCCAATATTTCTTAGCTTTCATCCTGCTAATGTAAACAATCTTCCAAAGATATCTTGCTTTCATCTGTACTATGCTTAAGCCCCTTTGTTTTCAGTTTAAACCAATTTTTATTAAAAAAAAAACAACTCTGGGTTTTACAAAAAGTATTATTCAGGGTTTTTTTATTTTCACCCTACTTTTGTATCATTCAAATATATAAAAAAATAACTTGTTTAATTATGAAAATACAATACTTGCATGAGATATATATATTACAAGAATACAATAGTCTTTGTGTATATGCAAAGCTACCTGTTGTAGTAAGGCTATGTATTATTCTAGAACAGTGGTTCTCAACCGGGGTACATGTACCCCTGCGGGTACTGAGAGGTCTTCCAGAGGTTACATCAACTCATCTAGATAATTTGCCTATTTTTACAACAGGCTACATAAAAAGCACTAGCGAAGTCAGTACAAACTAAAATTTCATCCCGACAATGGCTGGTTTATACTGCTCTATATACTATATTTATATTCCATTTGAGTTATTTTATAAATATATGGTAAAAATAAGAAAGTAAACAATTTTTCAGTAATAGTGTGCTGTGACACTTCTGTATATTTATGTCTGATTTTTAAGCAAGTAGTTTTTAAGTGAGGTGAGACTTGGGGGTACGCAAGACAAATCAGACCCCTGAAAGGGGTACAGTAGTCTAGAAAGGTTGAGAGCCACTGGTTTAGAAGATACACACAATAAACAAACAGATATGCACACAAGCTCTGAAGTGTATATGCATCTGAACATACTGATGAATCTCATGCCCACCAAATACACATTTCAAGCTCTTAACAGATAACGGTTTACGGATCTGATGCACTAAAATGGGAAGAAAATGAAAATCTGTATCTGAATATGTTTCAGAATACAAGGAAGTATTTGAAAATTTAAAAAAACAAAAACAGGAGAAAAGGATGAAGTTGAATGTATGCGCTGCAAATGGTGTGGCCCAATTATTAAATGTAAATACTTACAGGCTTATAGTTCTAAGTCTACAACAGTAAACTGTTTATTCAAATGAAAAGTTTTATTTAGGGATTAGAGATGCATTGTTTTCTTAAATAGAGGTGGAATCGTGTTTTGAGTTCTGTTTTAGTTCTGCAGCAAACTACACTGAATTCCATTCACCAAAGCATTAGTCTACTGAAAACTTTTTTCCCTGTCCTTCTATCCACCAAAATAAACCCCGATATTTATCCAGAAAAATTATTAATAGCTTTTTCTACTGATTGTCTGGCTATGTAGACTCCCTCCTCAGGCCCTTCGTTACCAGCACTCCCAGCTATCTTCGAGACACCACCGATTTCCTGAGGAAACTACAGTCCATTGGTGATCTTCCTAAAAACACCATCCTAGCCACTATGGATGTAGAAGCCCTCTACACCAACATTCCACACAAAGATGGACTACAAGCCATCAGGAACAGTATCCCCGATACTGTCACGGCTAACCTGGTGGCAGAACTTTGTGACTTTGTCCTGACCCATAACTATTTCACATTTGGTGACAATGTATACCTTCAAATCAGCGGCACTGCGATGGGTACCCACATGGCCCCACAGTATGCCAACATTTTTATGGCTGACTTAGAACAACGCTTCCTCAGCTTTCGTCCCCTAATGCCCCTACTCTACTTGCGCTACATTGATGACATCTTCATCATCTGGACCCATGGAAAAGAAGCTCTTGAGGAATTCCACCATGATTTCAACAATTTCCATCCCACCATCAACCTCAGCCTGGACCAGTCCACACAAGAGATCCACTTCCTGGACACTACGGTGCTAATAAGCGATGGTCACATAAACACCACCCTATATCGGAAACCTACTGACCGGTATTCCTACCTACATGCCTCTAGCTTTCATCCAGATCATACCACTCGATCCATTGTCTACAGCCAAGCGCTACGATATAACCGCATTTGCTCCAACCCCTCAGACAGAGACAAACACCTACAAGATCTCTATCATGCATTCCTACAACTACAGTACCCACCTGCTGAAGTGAAGAAACAGATTGACAGAGCCAGAAGAGTACCCAGAAGTCACCTACTACAGGACAGGCCCAACAAAGAAAACAACAGAACGCCACTAGCCATCACCTTCAGCCCCCAACTAAAACCCCTCCAACGCATCATCAAGGATCTACAACCTATCCTGAAGGACGAGCCATCACTCTCTCAGATCTTGGGAGACAGACCAGTCCTTGCTTACAGACAGCCCCCCAATCTGAAGCAAATACTCACCAGCAACCACACACCACACAACAGAACCACTAACCCAGGAACCTATCCTTGCAACAAAGCCCGTTGCCAACTCTGTCCACATATCTATTCAGGGGATACCATCATAGGGCCTAATCACATCAGCCACACTATCAGAGGCTCATTCACCTGCGCATCTACCAATGTGATATATGCCATCATGTGCCAGCAATGCCCCTCTGCCATGTACATTGGCCAAACTGGACAGTCTCTACGTAAAAGAATGAATGGACACAAATCAGACGTCAAGAATTATAACATTCAAAAACCAGTTGGAGAACACTTCAATCTCTCTGGTCACTCGATCACAGACCTAAGAGTGGCTATACTTCAACAAAAAAGCTTCAAAAACAGACTCCAACGAGAGACTGCTGAATTGGAATTAATTTGCAAACTGGATACAATTAACTTAGGCTTGAATAGAGACTGGGAATGGATGAGTCATTACACAAAGTAAAACTATTTCCCCATGGTATTTCTCCCTCCCACCCCACCCCCCACTGTTCCTCTGATATTCTTGTTAACTGCTGGAATTAGCCTACCTGCTTGTCACCATGAAAGGTTTTCCTCCTTCCCCCCCCTGCTGTTGGTGATGGCTTATCTTAAGTGATCACTCTCCTTACAGTGTGTATGATAAACCCATTGTTTCATGTTCTCTGTGTGTGTGTATATAAATCTCTCCTCTGTTTTTTCCACCAAATGCATCCGATGAAGTGAGCTGTAGCTCACGAAAGCTTATGCTCTAATAAATGTGTTAGTCTCTAAGGTGCCACAAGTACTCCTTTTCTTTTTGCGAATACAGACTAACACGGCTGCTACTCTGAAACCTGTGATTTTCACCTGTTTTTGTTATCATCGAAATACACTGAAATTCACAGGAAAAATTAAAAAAAAAAAATGAAGGGCCCTACTATGCTTCAGTTTTAGTTCTTTTTGATTTTTTTTTTAAATGCTAAACAGAATCCCAATAGGCTACGAAACAGAAGTCCAGGCATGTACAGACATTTTCAACTTTGCATACAAGTCCCTAAGGTACCTACTTTCACCTGCCATTTTTTTTTAAAGTTGCCTATTGCATGAGATCATATTCTTCTGTGTATTTTCTATGGGCCCAGTCCTGCTCCCATTGAGGTCAGAGGAAAATTGAAAAAAGTTTACTATTGAAATCAATAGGGGAAGGATTAGGCTCTAATTTGTAAAGACAACGTGTGGGCTATCTTTCTCCCTCTGCCATTAGTTCTAGTATACACCAAGAGCAACATTTTTTAAATCACATAAAAGTGTCTTAGGAGCCTGAGTCCTGTTTGCAAATATCATTTGGTGCTTTTGAAAACATTATTTCAAGGCTACAGGCTCCTTTCCTGTTTCAGGAAGAAATTTATTCACTTTTAAGTGTATGTGTTCAAGCCCACTCAGAACATAAGAATGGCCATACTGGTCTATCTAGCCCAGTATCCTTTCTTCCAACAGTGGCCAATGACAAGTGCTCCAGAGGGAGTAAACAAATGGGTAATCATCAAGTAATCCATCCCCTGTCCCTCATTCCCAGTTTCCGGCAAACAGAGGCTAGGGACACCATCCCTACCCATCCTGGCTAATAGCCATTGATGGTCCTATCCTCCATTAATTTATCTAGTTTTTTTTAACCCTGTTAGTGTCTTGGCCTTCACAACATCCTCTGGCAAAGAGTTCCACAGGATGACTGCGTTGTGTGAAGAAATACTTCCTTTTGTTGGTTTTAAACCTGCCGCCTATTAATTTTGTTTGGTGACCCCTAGTTCTTGTGTTATGAGAAGGCGTAAACAACACTTCCTTATTTACTTTCTCCACACCAGTCATGATTTTATAGATTTCTATCATATCCCCCCCTTAGTCATCTCTTTTCCAAGCTGAAAAGTTCCAGTCCTATTAATCTCTCCTCATATGGAAGCTGTTCCATTCCCCAATCATTTTTGTTGCCCTTTTCTAAACCTTTTCCAATTCCAATACATCTTTTTTGAGATGGGGCAACCACATCTGCACGCAATAATCAAAATGTGGGTGTACCATGAATTTATATAGAGGCAATATGATATTTTCTGTCTTATTATCCATCCCTTTCCTAATGATTCCCAACATTCGGTTAGCTTTGATTGCCACTGCACATTGAGGGGATGTTTTTAGAGAACTATACACAATGATTCCAAGATCTCTTTCTTGAGTAGTAACAGCTCATTTAGACCCCAACATTTTATATGAATATTTGGAATTATGTTCTCCACTGTGCATTACTTTGCATTTATTAACATTGAATTTCATCTGCCATTTTGTTGCCCAGTCACCCAGTTTTGTGAGATCCCTTTGTAGCTCTTTGCAATCTGCTTGGGACTTAACTATCTTGAGTATTTTTGTTTTGTATGCAAATTTTGCCACCTCACTGTTTACTGCTTTTTCCAGATCATTTATGAATATGTTGAATAGGACTGCTCCCAGTACAGACCCCTGGGGGACACCACTATTTACCTCTCCCCACTCTAGAAACTGACCATTTATTCGTACCTTTCGTTTCTTTACTGATCCATGAGAAGACCTTCCCTCTTATCCTATGACAGCTTACTGTGCTTAAGAGCCTTTGGTGAGGGTCCTTGTCAAAGGCTTTCTGAAAATCTAAGTTCACTAAGTCCACTGGATCCCCCTTGTTCACACACTTGTTGACCCTTTCAAAAATTCTAGTAGGTTGGTGAGGCAAGATTTCCCTTTACAGAAATCATATTGACTCTTCCCCAACAAATTATGTTCATCTATGTGTCTGATAATTCTGTTCCTTACTACAGTTTCAACCAGTTTGCCTGGTTCTGAAGTTAGGCTTATCGGCCTGTAATTGCCAGGATTGCCTCTTGAGCCTTTTTTTAAAAATTGGTGTCACATTAGCTATCCTCCAGTCATCTGGTACAGAAGCTGATTTAAATGATAGGTTACATAGCAGAGTTAGTAGTTCTGCAGTTTCACATTTGAGTTCCTTCAGAACTCTTGGATGAATACCATCTGGTTCATGTGACTTATTACTGTTTAATTTATCAATTTTTTCCAAAACCTCCTCTAACAACACTATCTGGGACAGTTCCTCAGATTTGTCACCTAAAAAGAATGGGTCATGGTTGGGAATCTCCCTCACATCCTCAGCCGTGAAGACCGATGGAAAGAATTCATTTAGTTTCTCCACAATGGCCTTATCGTCCTTGAGTGGTCTTTTAGCATCTCGAACATCCAGTGGCCCAACTGGTTGTTTAGCAGGCTTCCTGCTTCTGATATACTTTAAAATGTTTTTGCTATTGAATCTTTAACTAGTTCTTCAATTATATTTTTACACTTCACTTGCCAGAGTTTATGCTCCTTTCTATTTTCCTCAATAGGATTTAATTTCCACTTTTTAAAGGATGCCTTTTTGCCTCTCACTGCTTCTTTTACTTTGCTGTTTAGCCAGAGTGGTATTTTTTCTTTTTGGCCTGTTGCTGTGTTTTTAAATTTAGGGTATACATTTAAGTTGAGCCTTTTTTCTGGTGTCTTGAAAAAGTTTCTATGCAGTTTGCAGGGATTTCACTTTTGGCACTGTACCTTTTAATTTCTTTTTAACCTATTTCCTCATTTTTATGTACTCAGGAGAATAAATGGAATAAAACTTCAAGATCCTTTTGTACCGTCCAGATTCCAATTCACTGGGTCTCCTCCACTACCACTAATTCCTTGCCTTTCCAATGGGTCTTCCACATTATGGATGGAATAAAGCTCCACTGAGCCCTAACATTGCCCTTTTTGATCCTGCAATTTGCTCTTCGCCATTGTCAGATTTCTGCAGAATTCCGTTTCAGTGATACAAATTTGTAGTGGATTGCCATGCTTTTGTCTTCAGTTTACAACCACCTAGTTTCCACCTAATTCATAGTGCCGTCACTTTTAAAAAAAAGTAAAAATTCCTTGGGACTGACTGCTGGATTTTGCAAGGTCCCACAGGAGTCATAAAATCCCAGCTGCTGTTTTGGATTTGCTCCAGAGCTATTAAAAAATTCTAAATATGGACTGACTTTTTAGGAACAAGCACATTGAATATTAAAGAAGCATCTGATGTTATTTCTGCCACTGACTAGAACTAATAAATTACCTCTATAATGTACAAGATTTTTAATTTTTGTAGAGTCTTCTTAACCAATTATTTGCTCTTTCTGACAAGCATCTCCATGGAATTACTGGAAGAATTTGCAGGGTGATATCAACTACTTTATTTGGGTGAGTTTGAGTGCATTTTTGTTGTTCAGATTAGCAACAGATTAACTGTGTTGAATTGACAACTGGCTTTGGATCGCCAGAAAGTGGTCGTCCATTTGTTAGGATACATTTCTTACAGTGAACACATCACACCAATACTGTTATGTGCTCTGGCTTCCAGTTCATTTGCATGTAATTGTTTTAACTTTAAAAAAGCTTCAAGTGAATTGAATTCTGATTTCTAAAGAGACAGCCTTTCTCCTTGTTTGATCCTTCGCACTGAGCTCTTCAGAGATGTTAAAATAAAAAAAATCCTGATTTAATCAAGGGGGATGGAGGTAGGATATTCTTGATGAGGGCCATATGTGAAATGTCCTTCCTATTTCAATTAAGAGACTAAATGTGTTGACTTCCTAGTCACATAGCAAGTCCATTCGTTCTCCAAAAGCTTAGGTAGGAGGAATAAGTAGTTGGATGCTGGTGATAGTTCAGCTGTGGGGGAAAGGTTGGGGGCATTTAAGAGAAGTTATTATTGCTTTTGGAAATTGGGTGGGATTTTAGTAGCTTTTTAATAACTGTGCATGTGATCGGAGTACTATGTGGATGCATCTAAACTGAAATAAATAAATCTGAGGATTTGGAGCTTTAAACATATTTGTATTCAAAATACCTAACCGTATCGCGCAGGCATTTGGGATTAAAAACAAAGCTTTAAAAGCAAAGAGAACCCCTCCTTCAGAAGAGGACATCCAAAATGGCATTTGCAAATTTCTGTGGTAAGTTCTTCCAATTCTTACAGGCCCTGCTACTGCATTTGGATCTGTGCAGGTAGACACCTATGCCCATGCAGAGCTCATTCACTTCAGTGAGACACCACACAGATGGAAGGGTCCACCCATGAAGATCCAGCTGCAGAAGTAGGACAGTGATGGCACTGTAATTTACACTGTGCACTCTAAACTGTTCTAGCTGGCAGCTATGTTAGGTTCTTATCAGAGAACAGACAGAGACCCATATTGTGCTAGCAAATGGTTACATGGTTACATATACACATATATAAATCATTAATAATGTGATGTTAGTTCATTAAGAGGAAGATACAAATCTTGTCATACCTGAGCACTGGGCACACTGAAACTCTATTGTATAGAGTATTGTCTTCTCTGTATATTTCTGTTTGTTTTTCTTCTCCTGTATTTTCTTTTATTAAAAAGGCTTCTTATCTTCAAAGCTGTTTGTCACAGTGTAGCAGATCAGATCAAAAGGTTCATGGATGAGACATTCAGGGTATGCCTACACTTGAAGTTTTCAGTGTTTTTTAACACATTAATTAGCAAATGTTAATGGTGGGCAAGCAGGGGCACGCCTTCCCCCAATGATCATCAGGGACACAGAGCTCCTCTGCCCCTAGGGCCAGAGTGGGGGCACAGAACATGCCCCACCACAAGCAGACAAATTTAAATTCTTGTACATGCCCCTGAGTGTTAACAAAAATGGTAGTACTACATTCTACTGCAAACACTGTTTGTTAATTGTGTACCCAGACATGTATTGCTAGCTGTACTGAACCGTAAAGTACCAAGGAACAAATGCTTGTATCTTGTCCACACTAGAACGTATACAGGGCCATCCCTACCCATACGCAAAGTATGCAGCTGCATAGGCACCAGGAAATTTGGGGCACCAAGTTCCTGGTGCCCTACGCAGCTGCGTGCTGCTCCAGCCCCTGCTCTGCCTCTTCCCCATGGCCCCCTGCCCCATCTCTTCCCACCCCTTCTCTGCCCCAGTCTCGCCCCCACTCCATCCCTTCCCCAAAGCCCCCGCCCCTGCTGCACCACTGCCCCACCCCAGCCCCGCCCCGCCCCCCTCCCCATAGGACTGCAGCAGGGGTCGGGCCTGCACTAACCAGCAGCGGGAAGTGGGCTGGGGTGAGTGCTGGGGAACGGTTCCTCCCTTCCCCCCAAGCCTGCTCCTGCCTCCTGCAGAGGCCTGGGGCCCCACAGCACCCTCCCCCCCACACACACACACACACCCCAGCAGGCTTCACAGGACCCCAGAGTGGCTAGGAACAGCCCTGAATGTATAGTTCTGTTAATATTTGTTAATTCATAGCTGTTAAGACATGGCTAACTATTGAACTATAGACATACCCTTAGGTAGAAGATTATGCTAGAAGGGTTTGGAGTCCAGCTTCAGCAACAGAAGCTAGTGCCAAAGGTCCTGAGTTCAAATGCCACCGATGGCCCGAACTGGGAGTCTTTATATATGCAGTATAGCACCAAAGATGACCCTTGCATTCCTTTCTAACCCTATGAAAGGTGTGCATGGTTCTTTAAAAAAAATAAAAATAGGTGCTAAGATTTTCCAGATTGACTAGTGATTTTAGCCCTGCAATATTTGGTTGTCCAACCTGAGACATCATAAAAGAGCCTGTTTTTTTTAGAAAGTACTGAGAAAAAAAGTCAGATCTTTTAGGTATATGAGGTTGGGCACCCAAAAACAGAGTCAATCAATATGATTAATCATTTTAGGAAATCTTGGCCATCGTCCCAGCTTTGAGATGCTTGCACCTTACCAGTATAACCTATATCCCATGAAAAATTTGATGGATAAGGAATTGGTTAAAGGGGAGACTGCAACGGGTCCTACTGAAAGGCGAACTGTCAGGTTGGAGGGAGGTTACCAGTGGAGTTCCTCAGGGATCGGTTTTGGGACCAATCTTTTTATTACTGACCTTGGCACAAAAAGTGGGAATGTGCTAATAAAGTTTGCAGATGATACAAAGCTGGGAGGTATTGCCAATTCGGAGAAGGATCGGGATATTATACAGGAGGATCTGGATTACCTTGTAAACTGGAGTAATAGTAATAGGATGAAATTTAATAGTGAGAAGTGTAAGGTTATGCATTTAGGGATTAATAACAAGAATTTTACTTATACGCTGGGGACGCATCAATTAGAAGTAACGGAAGAGGAGAAGGACCTTGGAAGTATTGGTTGATCATAGGATGACTATGAGCTGCCAATGTGATATGGCTGTGAAAAAAGCTAATGCGGTTTTGGGATGCATCAGGAGAGGCATTTCCAGTAGGGATAAGGAGGTTTTAGTACCGTTATACAAGGCACTGGTGAGACCTCACCTAGAATACTGTGTGCAATTCTGGTCTCCCATGTTTAAAAAGGATGAATTCAAACTGGAGCAGGTACAGAGAAGGGCTACTAGGATGATCCGAGGAATGGAAAACTTGTCTTATGAAAGGAGACTTAAGGAGCTTGGCTTGTTTAGCCTAACTAAAAGAAGGTTGAGGGGAGATATGATTGCTCTCTATAAATATATCAGAGGGATAAATACAGGAGAGGGAGAGGAATTATTTCAGCTCAGCACCAATGTGGACACAAGAACAAATGGGTATAAACTGGCCACCAGGAAGTTTAGACTTGAAATCAGACGAAGGTTTTTAACCATCAGAGGAGTGAAGTTTTGGAATAGCCTTCCAAGGGAAGCAGTGGGGGCAAAAGATCTATCTGGCTTTAAGATTCTACTCGATAAGTTTATGGAGGAGATGGTATGATGGGATAATGGGATTTTGGTAAGTAATTGATCTTTAAATATTCAGGGTAAATAGGCCAAATCCCCTGAGATGGGATATTAGATGGATGGGATCTGAGTTACCCAGGAAAGACTTTTCTGTAGTATCTGGCTGGTGAATCTTGCCCATATGCTCAGGGTTTAGCTGATCGCCATATTTGGGGTCGGGAAGGAATTTTCCTCCAGGGCAGATTGGAGAGGCCCTGGAGGTTTTTCGCCTTCCTCTGTAGTATGGGGCATGGTTGACTTGAGGGAGGCTTCTCTGCTCCTTGAAGTATTTGAACCATGATTTAAGGACTTCAATAGCTCAGACATGGGTGAGGTTTTTCATAGGAGTGGGTGGGTGAGATTCTGTGGCCTGTGCTGTGCAGGAGGTCGGACTAGATGATCAGAATGGTCCCTTCTGACCTTAGTATCTATGAATCTGTGAATCTACTGGATCTGATCACTGTATGGGGAGAGGAATCTGTGCTATCAGAACTACATTCCAAAAGACGAAATGCCAAAACATTTCAAAAAAATCTCCGAGGCCATGAGGGACAGAGGCTACTGCAGGGACGCAACACGGTGCCACGTGAAACTTAAGGAGCTCAGACAAGAGTACCAGAAAACCAAAGAATCAAACGGATGCTCCGGGACAGAGCCCCAGACATGCCGCTTCTACACTGAGCTGCATGCAATTCTAGGGGGGGCCACCACCACTACCCCACCCCTGTCCGTGGACTCCGATGATGGGGTACTCTCCGCTATGCCTGAGGATTTTCCGGATGGGGAAGATGAGGAGGAGGAGGAGGACGAGCCTGAGGAAAGCACACAGCACACCGTTCTCCCCAACAGCCAAGATCTTTTTCTCACTCTGACTTGAATACCCTCCCAACCCAACCAAGCCAGAGAAGGGACCTCTGGTGAGTGTACCTTTTAAAATATAATACACATTATAAAAGCAAGCATTTTTTTAGTGATTAAGTAGCACTGAGGTCTTGGGATGCATTCGTGGTCAGTACAGCTACTGGAAAAGTCTGTTAACGTGTCTGGGGATGGAGCAGAAATCCTCCAGGGACATCTCCATGAAGCTCTCCTGGAGGTACTCTAAAAACCTTTGCAGAAGGTTTCTGGGGAGAGCAGCCTTATTCCATCCTCCATGGTAGGACACTTTACCACGCCATGCTAGTAGCAAGTAGTCTGGTATCATTGCATGACAAAGCCTGGCAGCGTATGGTCCTGGTGTTTGCTGTCATTCAAGCAACATCCTTCTTTATCTCTTTGTGTTATCCTCAGGAGAGTGATATCGTTCATGGTAACCTGGTTGAAATAGGGGAATTTAATTACGGGGACATTCAGAGGTGGCTGTTCCTACTTGGCTGTTTGCCTGTGCCTGAAAAGAAATCCTCCCCGCAGTTAGCCGGGGGAGGGGAAATGGGCGCTGAGCTGTTCGCATTTGGCTAGCAGGGATCTTCCCTGATACTAGCCACGTGGTGGCGGGAGGGGTAAAGCGATCATCCCAGAGAATTGGATGGGCGGGGGGGTTAGTTTGGTTTCTGCTGCTGCACGTTAACAGGAAAACCGTAGCACTCAATGGCCAACTCAACGTGCTTTGCTTGGTATGGGAGAGGAGGGCGCTGCTGTTATGAAGGTTGCAGAAGCTGAAAGACTATGGCTTACCATGGCCGCCTGCAAGCCAAATTCTGTTGCCCGGCACTGCGTGTGTGATCTCTAACACCAATGCTCCAGGCACTCAATATAAGATGCAACATGCGACCTTGTACCAAAATCACATGTACTATGTAATGTGAATAGTGTTGTTCACTGTGAAAGAGTATAGCCATTTTTCTGTAAAATGTATCTTAAAATACTTCACTCCTTTTTTTTCCTCCAGCAGCTGCAAATGTTTCAAGCCTCCCTCCGTCCCAAAGGCCATCTCAGATAAGGCAGCGAAAAAAAACGCACGCACGATGAAATGTTCTCTGATCTCATGCAGTCATCCAGCATTGACAGAGCTGTGTGGAGGGACACAATAGCAGAGTACAGGACAGTGACCAATGAACGTGAGGAGAGGTGGTGGCAGAAAGATCAGAGGAGGCATGAGGCAACGCTGGGGTTACTGTGGGATCAAACGGACATGCTCCGGCTTCTGGTGGAGGTTCATGAACGGCAGCAGGATCACAGACTGCCGATGCAGCCCCTGTTTAACCACCGTCCCTCCTCCCCAAGTTCCATAGCCTCCTCACCCAGACGCCCAAGAATGCAGGGTGGGGGGGAGGGGAAGGCTCTGGGCACCCAACCACTCCACCCCAGTGGACAGCCCAAGCAACAGAAGGCTGACATTCAAGAAGTTTTAAAGTGGCCTTTTCCTTCCCTCCTACCCTCCTCCCATACCTCACCCGGACTACCTGGTGAGTTATCTCCCTATTTTTTATAATCAATTAATAAGGAATACATGTTTTTTAAATAATAGTGACTTTATTTCCTTTGCAAGCAAACTGTGATCGAAGTGTGGGGGTGGTGGCTTACAGGGAATTTAGAGGCAACTAAGGAGGCGGGTTTTCATCAAGGAGAAACAAAACAGAAGTGTCACACAGTACCCTGGCCAGTCATGAAACTGGTTTTCAAAGCTTCTCTGATGCACAGCACTTCCTGCTGTGCTCTTCTGACCACCCTGGTGTCTGGCTGCACGTATTCAGTGGCCAGGCAACTAACTTTAAAGCACCCAGATTTGAAAATTTTGGTTTTGGGGTACCATTAAAATAAAATGCTTTAATTAGACTCTGTCTTGTTCTTTCAGAAAATTAGTTCTGTAGCCCTTTAAATGACTTACAAAACTACCGGCTTAATGAAAACAGCAAATTTTGAATATTTGCAATCCAAATTACTGCTTTCTTTTTATGCAGATATTGAATTATAAATCTAAGTAGATTATTAACTAGAAACAGTCTTTTAAAAATAAAGGTACTTAGAACTCTTGTACCATAGAGAGTTTGCTTTAGTGGCTAAAATGGATAAAGAATGAAATTATCAAAAGCTCTTAAGTGACTTTCAATGAGATTTAAGTGCCTAAGTGATTAAGTTTCTTTTGAAAATGGGATTTAGGCTTCTATAGTGGGATTTTAAAGAGTGCTTAACTTCTAGTGATTTCAGTGGGAGTTAGGTACATAGACACCTTTAAAGATCTGGTCCCTAGTCACTTTGGCCCAAATACCTTTGAGGATCTAGGTGCTTAACTTCCATTGAAATCAACAGAAGTTAAATACCTTTGAAGATCTGGGCCCTATGTACGCTTGAAAATTTTACCCCAAATCTCAAAAATGGATGTTCATTAATGATGCTGAAAACCCACCATAGTGAATTTTTGCACACATTTCTTCCCCAAATGTAAATGAGATACATTTATTTAATTTAATGAAAAATGTAAGTGAACCCAACTTTATTAAATTCTTACTATAGTTTCTATAGTACTGTTACTCTATATAGTATTGAAATCATCATAGAAAGACCTTTCCATGTGTATCAAGAAAAGTATTATACTCTTTAGAATACATATTTCTATCCTTTATATGTACAGTCCAATAAAAGGATGCTAGATGTGCATTTTATAACTGAAAACACTGCATTCTTACATAGAAATGATAATACATCGGAAGAACATTGAATAAGGATGCACAACAATAGAAGCCTTGAAGCATGCTCACCTTAAAATGAGATTTAGTATTAATTATGAATGTTGAGGTAAGACTTCGTTACTTTTTAGCCTGCTTATGTCCTGATCTAGCAACAGACTATGGATGTGCATAACTTGAAGTATCTGAATATTCCCACTGATTTCAATGGTACTACTCACATGCTTAAAAATTAGCACATCCTTAAATTCTTTCCTGGATCAGAGCCTAAATCAGTACCATTGGGTCAATCCAGCAAGTCTTCCATATGCCGAACTCATATTGAAGTCAGTGGGAGTTTCATCCACTGAGGGTAAATAAAAAGTGTAATACAGAAAAGTGCTGATAAAAAAAACTTTATTTCCTGGCCCTAGTCACCTGACATGGGACAAGATTACAAAAGGAGAAAAAAAATCCTGCCCCAGGACAAGGGTCTGTATCCACTGGAGAAGTGGCTATTGTTACACTGAGGGCTTGAATGCCTGGGCCCAACATGACGTACAGCAGTAACACATTCACATTTATTACGGTTAATACTGACACTTTAGAAATATAGGCACTCTACATGATGAGGCCATTAGACAATGGGTATAAAATCAATATGGCACATATCAATGGATTAAAAACTGGCAGGTCTGAAATTGTAATTGTAAATGGTTAATTCCCACAAGAAGGTGTTTTTCTACTAGTCATACAGCCAGGAACAAAGAATGCAGGCCGTACTTACAGGGTGGAGGACTATCTTGGGAAGTAGTGACTCTGAAAAAGACTTGAGATACTCGGCTATCCATGAACTGCCAGTGCGGTATTGTGGCTAAAAGAGCTAATGCAATCATTGGCTGTATCAACAGGGGAATATCAGATAGAAGTAGAGAGGCATGGGTGGCAGGTATAATAAACCAGGGGAGGCAAGCACAGCTGCTGCCACGGGACCCCGGATGCAGGTTTGTGCAGAATATGGTACTTTAACTTGAATAATGTATACGATAGTTCCGTTGCACTTAGGAAATATCTATTTTGAGATACACTGCCCAAATATTTTAATGCAGAGCTGTGAACTCAAAATAATAATCAACTGTGGTAAATTCATTTAAGGTGTTAGTATCCTACCCTGCAATCCTTGCTGAGACAAAAAATAAAAACAAGTCAGACAAATCCTGCCCTCACTTTCACCCCTGCAAACCCACTGAAGTTACTTGAACTGCAAAAATTGGATAATTGATTTCTGTGAGTGTGTTTTACCCAAGAAGGAACAAGATCAAGTCTCTAATGCAAATTAAGAGGATATTTATGATGTGTTTCATTTTGAATTGGTAATTGGCTTACTTGCTGATTTTTATTTATATATTGGGACTGACAATCACCATTACCACTCCCATGCTGTTATACTCCTCCTAAAAATCTTGTAACAAGTGTATTGTAGGTTTGGATTTTCCTTGAACATTTTATTGCCTCTCTTCACAATGTATTTTGTATTGGTTGCTATAACAGATGGCTCTAATAACAACTGATTGCATTAATTATAGAATAGTTTACATTTATGTAGTGCATTTCATCCTCATGGGAATTCCAAAGCATTTCACAAACTACTGGTATCACTGTACATGATAATTACATTAAAAGTTTAAAAAGTTTGAACTCAGATTAATTGGAATGTATTTAAACTGTCTCTGGTTTCAGAGTAGCAGCCGTGTTAGTCTGTATTCGCAAAAAGAAAAGGAGTACTTGTGGCACCTTAGAGACTAACAAATTTATTTGAGCATAAGCTTTCGTGAGCTACAGCTCACTTCAGAAGTGAGCTGTAGCTCACGAAAGCTTATGCTCAAATAAATTTGTTAGTCTCTAAGGTGCCACAAGTACTCCTTTTCTTTTTTAAACTGTCTCTGTAACCTTTCAAAAAGGAGGGAGGGTGAGGCAACTTTGGAACTAACTTGCTGTTTTCCTGAAGAAGAAAAAAAAAAAAAGACTAAAAGTTTGAAAAAAAACATTAAAGTAACATTCTTTTGACAAACTTGAACTGTTGGGAAAACTAATTGGTTGTTTCTCAGCAAAGAGACAAGATGACTGAATTAATACCTTCTACTGGACCAGCATCTGTTGTTGAGAGAGACAAGCTTTTGAGCTTACACAGAGCAAAGACTGAACCCTGCTGGATGCTGAGCTTTCTCAGTTCTCTACAGAAGGAGAATGCTCAGTACATCAGAGAATTAAACCCTGGGATTCTGGAGAACTCATTAAGTTTTTTTTAATAGTACCTTGAAAATTAAGAATTGAAGCATATTTTAAAATAAATCAATCAATATATTGTAGTCAGAGAAAATAGCACTTGTGTCAGTGAATGCAAACACTGATGCTTTGTGCTGTGTTCCTTTCTCTCACATCATACAATAGGCAGATTTATATCAAGTGTATTTATTTATTTTTTAATGAAACTCCCTAGCTAATAATTTTCACTGTGATATACTTTGATGATAGTACAATATTGTGCTACCTGGAGAAAAAGAACTACATTTTACAGTGTATTCACTCTCTCTCCCAACAGTAACGCTAAAGAAGTTGAAATACCACACATAAGGTGACCTATAATTTTACGGAGCAATAAAATGTCGTAAATAAACTGTAACACAACCTACTTAGCTGGGTAAGCTGCAACTACCCCTAATTATGCCCAGATCAACAAACAGTGTCACCAATAATTAATTAGTGTCTCACGATCCCTGATGATTCCCCCCTTCCCCCCACTCCAAACACCCATGATTCTAATATATCAGATTCTTCCTGAGGGATAATATAATACCCCAACTCAAATTTTCCAGACAGGCTTAAAAACGTTAGGGTCAGATCATCTCCTCCCACGTTAAAATTCACATGAAGTGCCTTTCGGGGAGGAAATCTACACAAAGGTTCTCTCACAGAGATTTTCCCCCACCCATGACCCCATTGGAGGGTTTGCTCCCTGCCTGTGGAAAAGGATTTTGGACCCATTCCCAAACCTGCATGATCCCAGGACATAGCCATCCATGCTGAGGTTCTGGGTTTCCTCAATGGCTGTGACCTCCACAGAGCTTCTTCGCTTTCTGGCAGCACAGCCTCAATTGGGATCATCTGTGAATTTCATTAATGTTCACTCTGTCATTAATAAAGATGCTAAATGAAACTGGCCCTTACACTGATCCCTGCAATTCCTCCTTAAAAGTCTCCCTTCCACCTCAATATATTGTCATTTAGTTTTACCCTTTGTTTACAGTCCTACTATGGCAATATTTGAATTCAAATCAGTTTGACAATTTTGAGTAATATTTGAGAAGATGCAATCAAGTGTTTTACAAAAATTCAAACATGTATTGCATTCCTGTTGTCCACCAAGGCCCCAGTCCTGCAGCCTTTATTCATACAGGCAAGGCTTATGTGAGCGGTTCTGATGATTTTTACCACCTTAATGGAAATCCACAGGGTCAGCAAGGGACTATGCAGTGGAGAGCAACTGATCCCTGCTCCACTTGTGTATCATTCCCCCTGCCTCTTCAAGCCCAGCAAAGCTCAGAGTTTTCTCCAGGGTCCCAAAGGAATGTTCCATCAAGCTGTAGCTCTCACACCCCTCCTGCTAGGGGTGGTGGGGGAGAGAGAGATCTACTGATTTTCACTCCCTTCTGCTTATGAGAACAGAGGAGTCAATCTATTGAGGATATTATGAACAAAATTAAATCATAGCACCTTATCACTAAAAGCCTGCTGCCACAAGGTGCTGACCCCCTCCTACTGGAGAATGTTGACCATCTGCAACACACTTTGAAATCAGGGGGAGAGAGGAGGATAGTCAATATTGACCAGTATGTGCTTGCCCACTTGTGTTTGAGTTCTAAGGACTGTTCCTTCTAGCACAGGTTTCTCCCCTTCCCCCCAGAAATCAAATAATTCTGACCAAAAAGTATATCAAAACATGTGTTGGACATTTTTAGGGAAATTGTGAATTCCAAAACTGAGGATGTTATCACATTTCCACTCCACTGGTCCTCTGTCATTGACATAGGAATCTCAGTTTTCCATCTTGGGCACTCTCATAAGAGATCCAAACCCTGCATTTGGTCTCCCCCAAAATGAAGATTTGCAGTAGGTGTGTAACAGGGTTCACCAACCACAACAGCATCTTTTCCAGGCTTGGTCAGGCATAGCAGCTTTCTCCCCATATGGCACCCCCATCAATGGTCACTCCATTGCTGCAGTGGTCTCTCATCCCATAATTCAGTGTTCCCTTCTCACAACTCAGCCCTCCAACTAGGTCACTATATGGTCGTCCGCCCCATGCTTCCAGGGTATCCAAATCTCCCCAGACCAGCTCTCTGGATGACACCTCCAACAGTCTTGTGCCACTTCCCAGTGGCTGATAAAGGGAAAACTTGGATTCCCCTGTGTTCCAGTCCAAGGACCCTATAACGAGCAGGCAAGGTCTACACAGCCCCCTCATTGTTGCTGTTTTCCTGGGCTTCTTTCTACTCTGTCTTCTCTGGTCCTTATTCTTTACAACTCCTCTGGGGTTGGGGCTTCTTCCCAGGCTAGGATCCCAGGGCTCATTTTCCCCCTGTGGATTGTGGTTGTTGCTTCCATCTCTGTCGTTATCATAGTTGTCTTCTCCCACCCAGCGAGTGACTCCAGGTTCGACCCCCTACTACAAACTTCCTCTCGTTATATTCCTTACATAGCTTCGCCCCCAGATGGGCTTCATCAGCAATTAGAATTTCTTCAAGTGCTTGCACCTGTCCATTCCACTGCAGGTGTGTGCATGCCCTGAGCAGAGTCACCAGAAATTTTTCCCTCAGTGGTACCATCAGGGTGGCTCAGGCACCCTCCGGTGCCATAAGCATATAGTGTGGTATAAAGTGCCCATCCGACCCCGTGCTCTTCTTTCCAGTTCCTTCTTTCCAGCCAATCGCCAATGTAGAGGGGTAAGAGGGCAGGTTGTGGAATGGACATGAGCAACACATCTCAAAGAACAACAGTTATGGAAAGGTTAGTAACTTTTTTTTTTTTTAAATAAATCCCATGGCCTCCCTTCAGGTGCAATTCTGAAGGTTAATTGGCCTCTTCTGGTCCATCTTAACCCCTTTAGAGCTGGTGTGGGGTGAAAACCCCATCAAAAGGTGCATAAATAACTATTTTCTGGACTTAAATTTACATTTTAATACCCAAATTAAGGGTTTGGATGTTGCTATTTGAAAACTGGGCCCACAAGCTCATTAAAGTTGTTTTAATGTTTTGCCATTCAACTTAAAGCAAACCAATGTTTTCCCACTCTACTTAAGGAGATAAGTTGTAAGCTCTTTGTGGCAGAGACTGTATCCTTGAATGTTTTACAATGCAGCCCTGTAGTGCTACCATATGTAAATATGAAATAAGGATTGATTGATCACAGTTTTATAAACACACATGGGTTCAATAACTGTGAAAAAGAAAAACAATGAAAATTCTACCATAAGAGAACACCATGCATGTATGAAGTGCCTACACTGTATCTTACTCAATCTTGTTCTTTACTTTTGCTTGTGATGCTTTTCCCTTGTGGTGTTTTAGACACCAGATTTTTTTTTTTAAATAAAGACAGATGACAAAAAGTATTTTGCTTTTTTTGGTATGTGTAATTCTGAGTACTGTTAAGTGTCACCAAAATACTATATATTGTTTATTTCAAAAGAAAAGAACGTCCAGGTAGAGTAGCTTCTCCAAAAAAAAAAAATCTACATAAAATACCCAAAATCTTGGAATATATCACAGAATAAACAGGGTAGGAAATGGAGGTACATGTAAAACATATTGCAGAAATAGGGTTGCCAACTTTCTAATCACACAAAACCAAACACCCTACCCCTGTCCTGTCCTGTCTCCACCCCTTCATATCCAGCTCTTAAGTGTAGGGTTAGCCAGGGAGTCTCCACATGCTGCCCCCACACCCACAGGCACTGCCCCTGCAGCTCCCATTGGCTGCAGTTGCCAACCAGTGGGAGCTGCGGAGCCAGCGCTTGGGGTGGAGGCAGTGCACGGAGCCTCCCTGGCCACCTCTGGGCTTAGGAGCTGCAAGGACATGCCAGCTGCTTCTGGGAGCCGTGCAAAGCCAGGGCAGGCAGGGAGCGTGCTTTAGCCCCGCTGTGCAGCCAACTCAACTTTTAATGGCTGCCAGGGTTCCTTTTCAACCAGGCATTCCAGTTGAAAATCAGATGTCTGGCAACCCTATGCAGAAATACCATGGTGCTCATTTGTAATTCTGGAATTTTAATTTCCGTGTCATAATATTGTTTCATCCAAATTACTCCAGTTTTTTCTTGTGAAGAAACTTATTAATCTTCTTTAGTCTAACAGGAAGAAAAGCTAAAAGTTTGAATTTAACTTATAATGGATAATGAATTTTAAGCTTGAAATGATTAGTTTGGTTATTGGTAGGTACATATTTTTATTGAACAGCTTGAAGCCAATAAGAAGGATAATTTCTCTAAGTCAGTGCATGAACATACAAGATGTTTCTCCTTAGACTACTGAAATATCAAGTGTATATAAATCACATTTGGAGAAAATAAATTATTCTTCCATGCTTTGTATGAGGTGCTTACAAGCTTTTCTTCATGCTAAAAATTTATTGAGGGGAGAGAGGGGAGGAAACAGATCAGAGACAGTAAAGTCATTAGGAAATGATGGAGTATGTTGCCAAATGTCAACAAATGTGTTCCTCCCCCAACTTTGCTTGAGCAAGAGGAAACATATCCACTAGTAAGTCTTGAAAATGTACAGTGGTTTGTACAGATGGGTTAGTTTTTATGCTTGTAAAAAAAGCATTCTATACATTAAACATTATATAGAGGTATAGATACACACATACATACACGGCAACTTTGTTTCCATTTTTTTATTTTACTGAATATACGTTGACCCTTTCCTTAATAAACAGGCCTGTAGGTCAATGGAGGAATGTTAGTAAAGACATTTGTATGAAGTATTGTAGCTGTGTTGGTCCCAGGATATTAGAGAGACAAGTTGGGTGAGGTAATATCTTTTATTGGACCAGCTTCTGTTGGTGAGAGAGAGAAGCTTTCAAGCTTAACAGAGCTCTTTTTCAGGTCTGGGAAATGTACTCAGTGTCACAACTAAATACCAGGTGGAACAGATTGTGTAGCATAAATGGTTAGCACATATTTCAAAGGACCATTCAAAGTGAAGTGGCTCATTAACATCTCTCCCAGAAGCCTGCCCAGTGTAAGTTTATTACCCAATCTTCCTCTCCCTCAGTGTGGAGAGGACAATGCACCAGCCCCTGTTCCTGAACAGATTTCCTTTTGCACTTCAAACACACTGTTTTAGGTTAAAAAACAAAACAACAAACCCAAAACAGTATATTAACTACAGAAAGATAGATTTTAAGTGATTATAAGTAATAAGTGTACAGATCAAAGTTGGTTATCTAAGAAATAAAACAAATTCATAATGTGAATTCTATTAACTAGACAAGATTTGAATCAAGCAGTGTCTCACCCTGATAGACAATACAAGCAAGTCACAGATCTTCCATACACAGGCTAGAAATCCCTTCAGCCTGTGACTACCTCCCCAGTTCAGTCTTTGTTCCTGAGGTGTTTCCAGGTGTTTGGGGGGAGTGAGGCCAAGTGATGATGTCACTTTCCCTTTTATAGCTTCTGCCATGTGGCAGGAACTTCATTGTTCCAAATAAAGCCCCCAATACAGCTAATAGAAAAGTATAGGCACCAGATGGAGTCCAGTGTCACATGAGCTGGTCACATGCTCTTGCATGCTTTGATAAATCATAGTAGGTGCCATTACCCATATTCTGGCTAGAATGTTCACAGGAAAGTCCATCAGGTGGTGATAAGCTTCATCCATGGCCCATTGATGGGTCATCAACTTGAATAGTTCATTACATCCAATCTTGCCAGCACATTCTGAAACTACCTTGTGGAAGTTACCACAGGAACAAACATTTAAAATACAGGTACTTAGTCAATATTCATTACTTCAGGTACAAAAATGATACATGCATACAAATAGGATAATCATTCACCAAACCATAACTTTTCCATTGACATTTCACATGATATGCTTTGTACAAGATACATCATAATCATGCTAAATGTGGGGGTGCCAGGTGTTGCTTTGGGGTACAAAGCATCACAAGTGGGTTATAGATTGTTGTAATAAGCCATAAATCTAGTGTCTGTTCAGTCCATGATTTTTAGTGTCTACCAAAGTTATGAATTTAAGCTTCCAGGCTTGTCTTTTGAAGGTGTTTTTCAGGTTTCCTTTGAGGATGAGGACTGAGAGGTCAGATACAGAATGATCACTTTGTGAAGAGTGTTTGCCCATGGGCGACATGGTGTTTTTGTCATTTTTCTGTGTGAATTCATTTGAGAGTGTAGCAATTGTCTGGTTTCCCCCACATTGTTGGTCGTGGTGCATTTAGAGCAGTGGATGAGGTATACCATATATTGTGATAGGCATGTGTAGGACTCATGGATTTTTAAAAGTGTGTGGTGGAGGCTGTTGATTATTGTAGCAGTGGACATATGTCTACAGGTTTTGCATCTGTTGTTCTGGCAGGGCATGGTGCTGTTTTGAGTTCATGTGTCCTGGTTTGTGAGGAGACTGCTTCTGATGATGAGCTTGGCAAGGCTGGGGGATTGTTTGAAAGCCAGAAGAAGGGTTTTGGGAAAGAATTATTTCAGGATGTGATCCTCATCAAATATAGATTATAATTGCTTGATGATACCTTGTATGGATTCCTAGTATCCATAGCTGTTCCCATGGTATGGACAGAGTGTTGTTGAATGTTGAATTTCATCCTCACTGTAACGGCTTATAAACCCAGCTCAGGGTGAGATTATTTCTTTGTTCTTCCACAAATTCCCCTTCATTGGACAGTAGGTCTAAGTTGATGGGTGGTGGCTTGTCCCAATGACCTTGGTTGGGTCTAGGCAACAGTCCTTCACTTGTAAGGATGTTCTTTCTCCTGGATCTTCATCTTCCTTTGAGCCCCCTTCTTCCCAAGGCTCTCTCAGCCACTGCGGCCATCTCCTGCCTTCTCGGGTCTTCCGGCCTCAGATCCACTTTCTCCATTGAGGCATCCCACCACCCTTTGACATTTCCTTGAAGAACTTCCAGTCACACTCAAGTATGACCAGGTAGATCAGGTCTTTTGTCACTATGGCCTGTACTGTTTCTGGGTGTTCTTGTGTGGTCAGTCATACTTCTCTCGTTGGGTAGGGTCATATGTCCTATGGATACACTGGAGGTAGATTATATCCCCAGCTTTATCTCCTGTTTCCACCAACCTCTCCTGGACTAAAGTCTGGCTATAGCCTGAGTCTACCAGGCCTTGTATTGCTACTCCATCCACTTGAGTTGGGATGAAGATCTTCCCAGGGCTCCTCTTTCAAGCCCTGTTATTGGCTGTCCAGGTCTGCTTGTAGTTAAAGTCCATGAATAGGCAGCATTTCTGAGGTGTCCTTGATGGCCACATGCAGAACAGCTCCTAGTGGGCAGAGTTGGTTTCTCAGTAGTTTCTCCCAAGGTGGGGAATCTTCTTGGATAGGTTGCGTGGCCATGCCAGGTGAGCCCTTCCTGATCAATGGATTGTGCATCCAAGTTCCCTCAGCTAACCTTGTCGGTATTTGCATATGATGCTCCTCTGGGACCCAGGGCACACAGAACCAACTTTCAGTTTGTTTCAGCCTCTGCCACAAGGGACATCAGGTACTTCTCTACCAACTCAATACTGCCTCTGTCAATGTTTCCAGCCAATGTCTCACCACATATTCGTGTCTTCCTGCTGGAAGGATTTGGGTGAATTGTTCTATGATGGTATTTTCTGCCACCTAAACACCACCAGCAGTGTTACTTCAGGCTCTGAGCTACTGCCCGTGGCCGTGTGCCGGAGGAATTTCTCCAGGTGGAACTGTTGTTGATAGGTTTCTGACAAGATGTTGAAGATATCAAAGATGGCTGCTTTGACATGCAAGTAGTCTGGGGCAGTCATTGTGGTGAGACTCCAGTATGCAGCCTGGGCCAGTCTGGACAAAGTAAGGGGCCAATCTGATGACCATCTGCTCAAAAGTGACAAGGAACATCTTGGGGTTGTCCGTGGGCCCCATTTTTGTCAGCTTTACCAGCTGCATGCATACCAGTATGCAGGGTTGGATCAGCATTTCCCCTCTAATGGATAGGCTCACAGTCATCCTGAATAAGCCACTATTGTTGCTCTTGCTGTCATGCTGCCATATCCTTAATCATCTGCTGCCGCTTTTGGGCGGAGAGCCACTGGAGCAGTTGGCTCTGCTGTTGCTGATGCCGCTGTTGGTTTCAAGAACCCATTTTAGCAGTTCCTTGATATCCATCCATGGCTGAGTGTGTGGTTTATTTTTTCTTTCAGCCTGATATAAGGCCTGGAACACTATTGTGCTCCTGTTTTCTACCAAATGTAATAGGTAGAAATAGAAATAGCTCCTTGTTGAGCTGGGTTGTCTAGTGGTTAGTGCCTAGCCAGTATGGGGGCAGTGGTAGTGGAGCCCAGACCTGCCCACTACACTGGGCTCCAACTCAGACCTGCCCACTACACTGGGCTCCAACCCAGACCTGCCCACTACACTGGGCTCCAACCCAGGGCCCTTGGAGGGTCAACAGTGTTTGGCCTCCAAGGGGGCCCTCTGAGTTACCCTCCCTGGGTCACTTCCTACCACTACTTTCCTTCCTCAGCTTCTGGTCCCAGATAAGGTAAAAAGAAACAAAACCGTCAGCCCCAACAGGGCTTGGCATATGGTCCTATTCCTTCAGGGAGGCTTCTCTGGCCCCTTTGCCAGGAGCCTTCAGGATAGGTCTGTCTTCCCTCCCAGCCTCCCCATTCTGAGCTTGGTTGCTCCCTTTTCAACCCTGTCTCTAGTTGGAGCATGCTCTGCAAGGTTGGAGGAATGGTGCTACCCAGGTCCAGTATTGTCCTTTAACCCTTTCTGGCCCAATGCGTGGCGTTTGTGTACCCCATCACACTCACCCATAACAATTTTATGCTTCGCAACAAACACTTTGCCCAAATCATGGGAACAGCCATGGGTACTAGGATGGCTCCTCAGTATACCAACCTCTTCATGGGCCACTTTGAAGAAACTTTTTGGACAAATGCACCATGAAACCAATGACATACCTCAGATACTCCAATGATAGTTTCATCTTCTGGACAAAAGACCTTAACTCTCTCAGATTTTCACCACAACTGTAGTTGTCTAGAACAATCCCTCACTAGCATAAACTTCCTGGACACCACAAACAGCTTCAACAGGGGACCTCTACAGACAACTATATACAAGAAACTTCACAAGTCCGGTAACCACTACAAACACACCAAGAAATCTGTTATTTACAGTCTGACACTCAGATTCCACAGAATATGCTCCGAAGGGAAAGTCTGGCACATACACAGTATTACACTTAAAACTGCCTTCACTAAACCAAGACATTCTACCAAAGTATATAGCACCATGGAATACGCCACCCAAATATCCCAAAACAACCTGCTTAAATACAGAAATAAAGCCCCCTCTGACCTCACACCCCTAGTTGTCTCCTACCACCCCACACTCAAACCATATGGAGTATCATTAAACAGTTATAACCCATACTTGATGGGGACCACATGCTGAAAGATATCTTTCCTGAACCCCTCTTCTGGATTTCAAACAAATCCCCAGCCTCTCCAAGCTCATCCTCAGAAGCAAGCTCCCCACAGACCAGGACACACCAACTCAAAGTGGCACCAGACCCTGCCAGAACGACAGATGCAAAACCTGCAGACATATCTCCATTGCTACAGTGATCAACACCCCCCACAACACACCTTTCAAAATCCTTGAATCCTACACATGCCTATAACAACGTGAAATGTACCTCATCCAGTGCACTAAATGCAGCGACAACTATGTGGATGAAACCAATTAATCACTATGCTTTCGAATGAATTCACACAGAAAAATGATAAAAGACAAAACCACCACATCACCTGTGGGAGAGCACTTTTCATACTCTCTATATCTGACTTATCCGTCCTCAAAGGAAACCTGCAAACCACCTTCAAAAGACAAGACTGGGAGCTTAAATTCATAACTTTGCTAGACTCTAAAAAGCATGGACTGAATAGAGACAATGGAGTTATGGCTTATTAGAACAAATCTATAACTGACCAATTCCCAATCCTCCCACCTCTGGAGAGGTGTTAACAGGCCACTTCACCTTGAATGGACCCTTGAAATATGAGAGAGAGAAGGTGGATGAGATAGTATCTTTTATTGGACTAACTTCTGTTGGTGGGAGAGACAGGCTTTTGAGCTTACAAGCTTGCCTTGGTCCAATACAAGATATTACCTTACCCAAATTGTCTATCTTGGGACTGACATGGCTACAACACTGCATACCTTGAAATAAGGGTTAACTCAGTGGTCCCCAAACTGTGGGGCTCATCACCCTGGGAGTGCGCAGCAGGGCCTGGGCCAGCCCCCATGGGGGCAGGGAGGGAGCACCACCCAGCCCCACTCCATCCCAAGATACAGCTCCACTCCACCTCCAGCCCAGCTCTGGCCCCAGCTGAAGCTCCACTCTGTCCCCTGCTCCACCCCCAGCCCAGCTCTGCTCCAATTCCCTCTCTGCTCCCAGGCCAGCTCTGATCTAGGCGAGCTCTTCCCCCATCCCCAGTTGTGCCCCCAGCTTCGCCTTCAGCCCAAGCTCCTCTGCTGAGCCAACTATGCAGTAATGGCGGGGGTAGGGGGCAGGCCACAGACATATTCCATTACTGGTAAGGGGGGTCGTGACGGGAAAAGTTTGGGCACCACTGGGTTAACTATTTATGCTAAACAATCTGTTCCACCTGGTATTTAACTCTGACACTGTGTACATTTTGCAGACCTGAAGAAGAGTTCTGTGTAAGCTCAAAAGCTTGTCTCCCTCACCAACAGAAGTTGGTGCAGTGAAATATATTACCTCACCCACTTTGTCTCAGTTGACGTTTGGCAGCCTGCAAGATTCATGTGTGAGCTTGCTCTGAAGTACTTGGGTATACAGAGTGCTTACCTTTTACACTGAGCAAATAGAAATCATACCAAATGTAAAATAAATTAAATTGTCTTTTATCAGGAAACAAGTATGATTGTATGTGAACTATACCATAGTATGGTTTATTGTGCATTATTTTGAGATAAAATAGACTGTATTGTGCTGGATGTTTTTGTAAAAATTTAAAATTCCAATACATGTGAGCACATTGTGAAAGGGTAGTTTCTGAAAAATGAATTTCTCACTTGGTATGTTATAGCTAGTCAGTAAAGTGCTTGCTTTACAATTCAATGAGGAGTCAGGATGGCATCATGAAAATAAAATATCTTTTCTGTTCCAATTAATATATTAAGTATGCACTATCAGAAGCTTTTAAGATCAGTTCAATTCAATTTCACTCTCCCAGACACACCTCCTTCCTCCATGCCCTCTCATATCATATCCTTGAAACTCTTAGGGCTACCTATATGCATAACTATGCAGAACAAAACCACAAATGTGTTAATTTGAAATTCCATTTAACTAGCTTTTGAATTTCACCCTACTCTTCTTTGAGGCCAATACTGACTCTTATCACTTTGTTTCAGAATAAAGTGTCATATGATTCATGGAAACAGTAGCAACTGTAGATGCTTGTGGGGCCGCAACTTTGTGGCTTCACAGATGATCATAGGCTAGCTTTAATCAGTCCTTGCTGTTTATATATAAAGTTATAAAATTCTCCTTTTAAATTTGCATTTTATTATCAATGTATTTGAATGCACAGTGAAACTCAGATCTTCTGCTGGAATTAGTGAATGTAGATTTCAACACATTTTAAATGTCAATTAATTCTGAAAAACTGGAAAATGTTGAAATCTGCTTTACTAGGGCAGTTCTTTATTATGGCAACATAATAGTATTGCTAGTTACTCTGTTACAGCAAATAGTAGTTCCAACTTCTTCCTTACCAGCCCAAATTGAAGAGTATGCTTTCTCGAGTCTCTACCGGTATCTTAAGATGCTACAATAGAAACTCCCAGGGTAAAATCCTAAATTAAAAACTGAACATGTAGCCATGAAAGAGAAAGCTAACTGCTGAAAACTTCAAAGGACCGAGAATATTTCAGCTAGTCTAATACAGAGCTCTTGAACTGGGGGTGGGCCTCTTTAGAAAGGTGCGGAATGTATTCTGAGGGTGCATGAGACTTTTAGGGGAAAAAACGTACTGTGTACATTTTACCCACAGCAATGAATAACTAGCAGAGGTGATTCCTCCAGACATATCAGGTCCGCAGGTGGTGTTGTGCATTTGATTCTAGGTGGCGCTGTGCATTTTGACAGATTTCTGTTATAATGCTTGCATAGCATTATACAAAGTCATTGACATCTATAAGTTAATTTGTTTGCTATGATACGGTCTGCACATTTAATTATAACCATTAACCACAATCACAGTTTTGCTTTTGCTCTTATTACAATGGATTGTTGGCTCAGTTTGAGTGACTGCCTTACTGTTTTTAATATTTAGTGAGACTTTCATGTTGATTTTTTAAATCGGTATATGTACTTGAGTGGTGGGAGGAGGGGCATAAACTACTACAGACCCAAAGAAGGGGGGTATTATCAAATAAGTTTGAGAACCATTGGTCTAATAAAAAAAATTCTAAAGCTCTTACACATTAACTTTAAACTATTATGAACAGCTGCTTTTGTAGGTGTGATGGGTTTCCCCTGGGGTGCCACCTGAAACTGGGGTACCACTGAGCCCTCTGACTCACCAGTCTGGGCTCCCTCTCATACTGTGCTGCTGTGACAAGCTGCAGATCAGCTCCTGATCCTACACTTTCACTAGCATTCACACAGGTAGGGACACACCCAGCTGCAGTTATATATAGGCACTCTGACCAGCCACTGCATGAACCAACAATAGAGAGGCTACAGCTAAAATAACCACCAGCTTCCCAGCCTAGGATCCCAGACCAGTATAAATTTATTATCCAGTTCACCTCCCCTTCAATGTGGAGAGGAAATGCATACGGCTTTGCCCTTTGAGCTAAGATTTCCAAGCACTTCATTCCAAATTTACTGGTTTAGATTAAAACATAAAATAAGTTTATTAACTACAGAAAGATAGGTTTTAAGTGATTATAAGTGATAGCAAACAGCTCAAAGCAGATTACCTAGTAAACAAAAATGCAAACTAAGTTTTACATACTAGAAGGATAGGATTTGAATTAAAAATCTCTCACCCTCACTGATGATATAAGCAGGCTTGCAGATTCTCTGGACACAAGCTGCACTTGCTTTGTAGCTTGGGATCCCCACCCCCATTCCAAGTCCTTTTCTTTTGTAGCTTCTCCTAAGCATTCAGTTGTGGGGGAATGAAGAACAAGCGGTGATGTCAGTCCCTGCTTTATATAGCTTTAGCATATGGTAGGAACCCTTTGTCCCAAACTCAGTTGTGGAAAAACACTGATATCCAAGATGGAGTTCCATGTCATGTGGCCTGGTCACATGCCCTTTTATACCTTGCTGAGTCATAGCAACCATTACTTACAGGCTATCTGGAATGTTCTCAGGAAGGTTTACCAAGTGGGGGATAAGCTTCTCCTAATGCCTATTGACAGGTTTCAGAGTAGCAGCCATGTTAGTCTGTATTCGCAAAAAGAAAAGGAGTACATGTGGCACCTTAGAGACTAACAAATTTATTAGAGCATAAGCTTTCGTGAGCTACAGCTCACTTCATCGGATGCATTTGGTGGGAAATACAGGGGGAGATTGATATACACACACAGAGAACATGAAACAATGGGTTTATCATACACACTGTAAGGAGAGTGATCACTTAAGATAAGCCATCACCAGCAGCGGGGGTGGGGGGGGGAAGGAGGAAAACCTTTCATGGTGACAAGCAAGGTAGGTTATTTCCAGCAGTTAACAAGAATATCTGAGGAACAGTGGGGGGTGGGGTGGGGGCGAGAAATAACATAATACTTTACAAAGTTATTTCTCCCCCCCACCCCACCCCCCACTGTTCCTCAGATATTCTTGTTAACTGCTGGAAATAGCCTACCTTGCTTGTCACCATGAAAGGTTTTCCTCCTTCCCCCCCCCCCCGCTGCTGAAGATGGCTTATCTTAAGTGATCACTCTCCTTACAGTGTGTATGATAAACCCATTGTTTCATGTTCTCTGTGTGTGTATATCAATCTCCCCTCTGTATTTTCCACCAAATGCATCCGATGAAGTGAGCTGTAGCTTATGCTTATGAAAGCTTATGCTCTAATAAATTTGTTAGTCTCTAAGGTGCCACAAGTACTCCTTTTCTTCTAACACCTATTGTTTTTCCTAATGATCCATTACCTTGAATAGGCCCTTCAAAGACAGCTATGTAGAGTGGAAGCATTTTGCCTAGTGGGTGTTGCCCACATGTAACTACATTTGAAATACAGATACATAGTCAATATTCAGAACTTCAGATACAAAAATGATACATGCACACAAATAGGATAATCATATTTAGCAAATCATAATTTTTCCAAGGACACCTCACATGACTTATCTTGCATAAAATACATTATAATTATGTCATAATCATATCATAATAATATCACTATGAAGAATATAAGGTGCAGTGTCACAGTTGGTATCATATGATACCTGCTGTAGTTTGGTTATGTTTGTGTTTGTTAAATAGATTCCTTTTGTTTCACAGTGCTAATTTCGGGCCTTAAATGTAATGATAACTTAGTGCATATTGTCCTTTATTCTCACATACAGTCAATGGGCAGTTCCATGGAGAGCATGAGTAAAGAATATGTACCTCCTAGAGGCAGAAATGAATGCTCACAATATACTGATCTTTCTTGGCTAAGTGCCACATTTTCAGGTTATCAGGCATCCATGTCACTAAGGGGTTAGTTCTTACAGATAGCTAATGTTCACTGTGTTTCTGCTAGAATACATTCAATATAAAATATTGATACTGATCTCTTGGAATTAGCATTAAGAAAACTAGTTTGTTCAGGATAATGGTATTAAAGAAGAGTAAAAATGAGAACTGGAAATAAGCTAATACAATCCTTTTTTACAATATGAACATCAAGGGAAGAACTGAGAAATGTTGTATATCTGACCTTGATTTTGGGAAAGATTCTAAATCTTTGCTAAGGGGTAAAATAGAACACTTTGAGATGTACAAAGTGGTTAGAGATAGTCTCATAGATTTACAGAGGGGAGTTCATAGTTAAAAAACTGGATTTGATGAAAAGGAAACACAGAGCTAAATATTTTCAGAGTAATGATGTCCAAAATGTCTCTCAATCTCTCTGCTCACTTCACTTATACATTGAACACAAGGGGTGATAAAATGGAACCCTTTGTAAGTCTGCAGATAAGAGTCTTCAGGGAGCAAAAAAATCAACATTATCATTTATGATCTTTATGAAAGAAAAGAGAAACACACTGGAGGGACACTCCATTAGCACCACCAGATCCTGCCAACAAGTCAGTAATATCTGGTGTAAAAAAACCTGGTGAATTTAATAAAATCAACATGGGCACCTTACCATCGTCCTTTGCCAGAAAGAGATAATCAACCAAGACTATCAATACAACCTTCATTCCACACCCAGACCTGAAATCAACTATGGGATTCAATAAATCTGTAGAATCCAAGTATAGTTGGAGCTGCCCAGTAGCCTTTTTCTCAATAATTTTCCTAAGAAAAGGAAGTTTGAGATGGGGTGGTAACTAGCAAGGTCATTAATATCTAACCACCGTCAACCATTTAAAGTTAGGTGGAACTTTACCCTTCATAAGAGACCTCCATTAGGGGCCCATAGTTTTTACTGGCCTTAAGCCATGAAGAATGTGGGTCTGTCTAACAAGTCAGAAGAAAGAAAGCTGGTCAGCATGTTCCAAATTTCAAATTTCCAACAATTTTCATTGAAGATTTTTGGGTTTTCCAACCAGCTCTAGTGCTGGGAAATGTTATTTACCTGGGTCTGAACAGGGAGTTGGACATTGGGGCCTAGGGCACCCAAGAAGAGTTAAACTCCAAACTCTCCTGGACTTATTGGTAGGATTCTGGTAGGTCCACTGCATAAACTCCAACTTCCACTTCCTCTGCTTCATGTCACCTTATAAATGATGACTCCCGAAATGGATGATGCAGAAAGTGTCCTGATGCCTCCATGTCAATATTTGAGGACAGATAGTTACAATTGTCCACTGTTGCAGCCTAATGACCTGATGACTTTGCAGTAAATATCCTGTAGACCATTTCAGAACCACATTGGGTCCATCAATCTCCAATGGTGAGGAAAGGTCTGCACCACTATTATTAGGAGTGGTTAAAAAATTAGGATTATATTAATTAGAAAGAGGGGATTTATTCAGATGTATAAAACATATGATGGGAAACTCAAAGTTGAAATTAAGAAAGGACTAGAACTAAGGAATTTCAGACACATTCATAGAATCAGAGAATATTAGAGTTGGAAGAGACCTCAGGAGGTCATCTAGTCCAATCCCCTGCTCAAAGCAGGACCAACACCAACTAAATCATCCCAGCCAAGGCTTTGTCAAGCCGGGCCTTAAAAACCTCTAAGGATGGAGATTCTACCACCTCCATAGGTAACCCATTCCAGTGCTTCACCACCCTCCAAGTGAAATAGTGTTTCCTAATATCAACCTAGACCTCCCGCACTGCAACTTGAGACCTTTGATTCTTGTTCTTGTTCCTTACAAAGAGGGTATTTATTGTGAGGAATGGACTATCAAACTTATTATTCATTAATATCTGTAGTGCTAAACAAGTTTAAAGATAAGATCACTCTCTCAAAGAACTTACAATCAAAATACATGATATCAGGGCTTAAATGGGAGGTGGTGGGATGAGTGGGTGTATGAGGATACGGTTACCATAACCTTACCCAACATGCCATCTTGTATTTTAGAATCAACTCTTTTCTTTCATCATAATACATTTTAAAAGGAAGTCTCTTCCACTTCAGTTTGCAAAGAAAGCTTTCAAAACACAAACTGAGTGTAGCAATACAGTGATATCTGCACAATCTCTCTGAGAGGTGAAAACTATCACTATTCATCTCAGTTAGGTGTTAACTCAGATGTCAAATGATGAAAATAGAAATATCAGCATTGTTAACTATTTCATTGGTAATAAAATAATGTAGGAAAAGAAAGGGAGGATTGCAATCTGTTGAGCATGATGTCTTATTTAGATTCCATGAGTAGGTGGCACACAGGAGACACTACCACTGTTTATTTTTATCAGTCAAGCAGTCAAGCCTAAGAGTATCTGAGCCTCACTTGAGGGGAGTCAAGTAGGAGGAGCTCAGTAGAACCCATGGGTATAGCTGATCCCCAGTGAGGAGACGCCAAATCCACAAAGGCCACTGGAACCTCGCCCAGCATATGTAATCCTAATTTCAGCACTTGCACAATCTACTGTGAGTTTTGTTTCACTGTGGTGTCATTTTATGGGCAGACCCTGGAAAAGTAGTACCACTTTCCCCCCCCCCCCCCCACTGTCCCCAATTTGTGTCCTGGATGGTATAGAGATGGATGATAGGGGATTGGAAGCAACAAACAGAAAAGTGTCAGAGTGGTGACATTTAGCCAAGCCCATTGTGATTATGTGGCTGTGCAAATGGTTACTTAGTCGACCTCTTTTCTGAGATGCCACATAAATCCACAAAAAAATGTCAATTTTCCAGCAATCTTCCACTCCTCTTCATGTCTACCTGCCAGTTCTTCTTCACATGAAGAGGTGTCTTCCATAACTGGGAGAGTTCAGTGGATTTTCTTCACCTGCTCTGTTCAGTGAGTTTCTTTTACCTGCATCTGCCCTTTCAATAATAGAGTGGGAGGCAACAAAAGATTCAACCCACTAAGGACAACAGCAAAGACAAGAGTGACCTGTTCTATCAGGCCTTCTCTAAGAGACAGAGTGGGCAAAAGCAATGAAGGGGATCACTTATGGGAGCAGATAGAGTATGAAGGAAGGAGGTGGTTGCTCTCCAGGGTTCCTAAATTATACAGGAGTGGAGTTACTCTTGTGGAGATTACTCACAGTGTATGCTCTGGACCTTCTCTTGCTACTCAGTCCCTAAGTAAAATTTTCAGATCTACGCAGCTGACAAGGGGGCCTGCCTTGTGACAATCTAAACCCTGCAAGAGTGGATCCTTGCTCCTGTGCAGGTTAGGAAATGCAGAAAAGGGAAAGGTTACTGCCATGTGGAACTACTAATCTTTAGAGATCTCTGCTTCTTTTCATTTTGGAAACTGTAGTATGTAGTTCGTCATGTTGCTGTATTCTCAACTTGTCTTTCCATCCAGACCAAACAGAATCCCCTCCCAAAGAGCTCCTAAACCCCAGAGGAGAAATATTCCACTATTACTATTCAAATAAATAACCTGCAGTGGTTAGAGTAGTATGCTTTTAGAATTAATTCAATATAACTGAAAGTTATAAAATAATTTTGTAATCAATTAGAACCAGTGCATAATGTGGCATGGCTCTGCTGCATAAATCAGGGGACTTTGACATATAATGTAGTCCTAATGTGTTTCACAGTACTAGGGGGCTTTGAATTTAGCTGTGCATCTTTTTAATTCTACAATGTGGTATTGACCTTTTTCTCCCTGGCATTTTTGCTAATGCTTCCAACACAAAGGGAGGAGTCAGTAAAAGAAATTGCCATTGTAAACAGAATTAGAAAAAAGAGTTAAGTACATAGAAGAAAGAAGAAATATAAGATATTCATGCTGGCTAGATAGATAGACTTTAATGGCCCACATGAACTCCATCCTTCCCAAACTGTTGCTATTTCTCTTTACAAAATATGTGTATTGATTTTCTAACTGAATATATACAATGATGTGATTAATATCAATTCTGCACATCTATTTATACATAAGCCTCCACAATAGCTAGGATTTATAGTTTTATAAGGATGCGAAATAGAAACAGCAAGAACAATTCTTCCAAACCACCTTACAATATCAACAAAGTGAAATGATCTGTAAGTATATTAACCTAAGGGCAGCCATATGTTAACCAAAACTCTGATAAAAGGAGTACTTGTGGCACCTTAGAGACTAAGTACTCCTTTTCTTTTTTGCGGATGCAGACTAACATGGCTGCTACTCCAAAACTCTGATGTCTCCTTCACATACAGAAACCAGAATGAATAAGCGACAATGATGGCTTAGTAGGCTTTTATTCAGTGTTAGATGGCTTTTGGATGATTCTTCTAACTAGAAAGATAACAAATTAATTAGAGCATAAGCTTTCGTGAGCTACAGCTCACTTCATCGGATGCCTCTGTATCTGTGCGAGTTTTTTCATGAAGTTGACAGATTTCCACTCTATACGGCTAAATTCAGTGCCTTGCATAATGACAGGTTTCAGAGTAGCAGCCGTGTTAGTCTGTATTCGCAAAAAGAAAAGGAGTACTTGTGGCACCTTAGAGACTAACAAATTTATTAGAGCATAAGCTTTCGTGAGCTACAGCTCACTTCATCGGATGCCTGTATCTGTGCGAGTTTTTTCATGAAGTTGACAGATTTCCACTCTATACGGCTAAATTCAGTGCCTTGCATAATGACAGGTTTCAGAGTAGCAGCCGTGTTAGTCTGTATTCGCAAAAAGAAAAGGAGTACTTGTGGCACCTTAGAGACTAACACATTTATTAGAGCATAAGCTTTCGTGAGCTACAGCTCACTTCATCGGATGGCATCTGATGAAGTGAGCTGTAGCTCACGAAAGCTTATGCTCTAATAAATTTGTTAGTCTCTAAGGTGCCACAAGTACTCCTTTTCTTTTTGCGAATACAGACTAACACGGCTGCTACTCTGAAACAAATTAATTGTACAGAAGGGCATAGTGGGAAAGGAGTAGAGTATTTAATAGGAAGGCAAACTAATTAAGTTGGTAACAATTATAGTAGTAGGCCTCTCAAACTATGATCTAATCAGATATCACAACCTAAACAGGATTGGGCTGCATCAGTATTTGGATGAGAAAACCCAGATGCTGCAGGAAGTAGTGTTGATGATTCAGAAAATGTCAATCTGACTCAATAAAGCAATACCAAGAATGATTTTAGGAGACACTATAGTGCTTAGATGTATTGGCTTTCAGATGAGATGTAAAACTAACAATTCTGGTGTCTTATAGTCATTAAAAATCCTATGCCACTTTTTGTTAAAGTTGAACTGTGAACTTGTTGCCCTAATGCCTAACTCAGTTTCAGTCTGGGTTCTTACATTCTACCTATCTACATCCCCACTGTAGTTTCAAGTAAATATGTTATTTTTCACTCCCGGGCCTAAACATTCATGTTGTATTCCTGAGAGATGTTAAACAGGTGCTGTATTGCTTCTCAGAAGTGGTTACACTTTAGTGCCTGGCACAGTGATTCATATACAAATGCCCAAACCTGCTCGCATAAATAGGCCTATTGCAGTTGATAGGACTATGAGAAAGCACGTAGATTTTGGCCTGTGGTTTGTGCAATCAGGATGAAATGCACCCAAACAGAGAATGAACACTAGGCCTATAGACCATGTATGTCCCATGTAAACCTTGTATTGACTTGAATGGTGCATAGGCTTTGGACGTGTGCCCAGTGGCGGATTTAGTGTTAGTGGGGTCCTGTGCGCAGCTTCATTTTCAGGGCCCCGACCTGGGGACCCAGCCAAGAAAAAGAGCATTGTCTCTTATCTCCCCCTGGTTTTTTATTCTTTTTTTCTTCATCCTCCTCCTATATTATAAGTAATGGGAAGTAAATGAAATAAAGTGAGATACCTTGATTGGGGTAGGGGGTTGGGGTGAAGGAGGGAGTGCAGGGGGTGGGCTCTGGGAGGAAGTTTGGGTGCAGGGTGTGAACTCTGGGCTGTGGCAGGGGTGCGGAAGGGGAGCAGGGGGGCAGCGCTTACCTCAAGCAGAGGGGCTCCCAAAGTGACCGGCACACACCGGCCCCCCCCCCCCCGGAAGCAGCCCCCAGGTGAGGGGAAGCCAGGGCGTCTCCACTTGCTGCTGCCCACAGGTGCTGCCCCCACAGCTCCCATTGGCCACAGTTTCTGGCCAATGGGAGCTGCAGAGTCAGCACTTGGGGTGGGAAACCCTGCCCCCAGGGGCTGCAGGGACATGCCGGCTGCGTCTGGGAATGAAGCGGTGTGGAGGGAGGGAGTCAGAGCAGGTAGGGAGCCACCTTAGCCCTGCTGCTGGCACTTTCTGCGTGCCCCTTGAGGGGAGGGGGGCAGTGGGTCTCTGTGCACTTCCTGGGGCGGGGGCAGTGTGCAGATCTGCCTCCCCCCCTCCCGGAGCGTGCAGAGACATGCCACCAGCTGGCCGTTCTGGGAGTGGCGTGGGGCCACTGGCCACGGTATGCAGGTAGCCTGCCTGCCTGAGCCCTGCTGAAAAGCCGGCCGGGAATCGGGGGCTGGTTGTCAGATATTTGTCCTGCATTTTGGGGGGCCCCCATGTCATCAGGGGCCCTGTGCCACCGCACGGTTTGTTTTATGCTCAATCCCCTCCTGCCATTGTCACTTCAGAGTTCACTTGTTCAACTTTTGCAGTCGTCGTGGTAAACCCACAACTTGTCAAGTGATCAGATAATTCAGATGTTTCCTCGCCCATACTTTTTTATGAATGTCCACTATTCAATACTTCAAGCTTATTAAAATAGGATGACAAACTGTCTTTTTGCTTAGCTTCATCTTCTTGCCTTGCCTTAATTTTTTGGTGTTTTTGACTGCCACACTGTCATGGACTCACAGATTGTGCCCACTCTTGGCCCCATGCGGTCCATGGTGGGGTGCCCCTTTCAGTGAGATAGCCCTTCTCCCGGGGGTCCACTTTCTCTCGGGGTTAATCCCCTCCACCTCCTGGAGCCGCACCTCTCTGAGTCTTAGCACACCTGTGTCTCGCCGTGGGCCCCCTCAGGGAGTCCACTCGCTCTGGACCCTGGGGCCTCCACCCCCTGAAGGGGATGATGCAACCCTGTTCTCTAGACCAGAGTGACTCTCAGCCAGCGTAAAACGGGAGGTTTTATTGAGCGTTGAACACAGCACAGGAAACTCTCAGGGCCTCAGGCCTGGCCTCCCTCAGCACAGCACATCCAAGTCTCCCCTGCATCCGGGTGGGCTCTGCCAGCTCCCTCCCTCCATCCCAGAGCCCTCCCTGCTTCCCAGCTGGGCATCTGATATCACCGGCCCCACGCCCCGCCTCTGTCCATTGTCTTCTCTCCAGGTAAACAGGGTTGTAAACAGGGTCACCTAGGCCTCCTCTCCTCTCTTCGCAGCCCACTGTCCTCCCACTGGCTGTTACTCCTGAGCTGGGCCTCCACGTCACCAGTCGCTGGGGTCTCCATTCTCCACGCCAGTGGTTGGGGTCCCAAGTCCTCTCGCCACTCCTCTGTAACAACAAACTCCCTCTCCCATCACCTTGTTAAACCCATAGCACCTAGGGAAACTGAGTCCCACCCCCTCTGCATGCAAACCATAGAGAAAACCAAGAAAATCGCCCATAGGAAACAAGGAAAAACAAGAAACTCCACCACTTCATCACACAGACTCATACTGTCGCTTCATTATTGCTAAAAAACTGACCTCGATTTTAGGCAGATTAAAAATGTCTGAAAGAGCAGGGGGCATAGTCATGGGTGGGCCTGGGTTGGCCGTGGACCACCCACTTAAGTTTAATGCCAGTGGTGCTGGAACATTTTTAATAGTGGGGGTGCTGAAAGCCAGACCCCTATCCACCCCTGGCGTGGGTCCAGACCTGGGCATGGGCTGCGGGGTGGCAGCCAGGACCATAGACACGGGAACTAGGGGTGTGGGCAGGGCTGCCAACAGAATTGTTGGGCCCCTGGGCAAGGTGGGGGGGCCCTCGGGCAGAAAGGGCGGGGCTGGGGGGGTCAGCCTCCTGCAGCCAGCCCTTCAGCACTGCCTGGGCTGCGCTTCCCGAGGCTCCGGCAGTGACTTAAAGGGGTCGGCGCTCCAGCCACTGCTGCAGTAGTGGCAGTGTTGGCTGGGAGCCCCAGGCCCTTTTTAATCACTGGGCCCTGGGGCAGTTGCTTCTTTTGCCCACCCTGGGTGTGGCCACATTTTATGCGGGGCTCCGCTGCTGTCCCGCGCCACTTATGTGAAAACATTGTTAGGAGCACAGAAGCACCTAGGGTCCCGGGGAGACAGGGAAGTGCCCAAGCCCAGCCATGGGGGCTGCACTGTGGCCCTGGCAGCTAAGGGTGATCGCAGCCACCTGCTTTGCAAGGACCCAGCGGCCAGGAGAGGTGAGCAGAGATCAGTGCGCAGAGGCAGCGGGGCTCTCAGGTGGCCGCTAATGGAGCCGTGCCCCACCTCTCACCATCTGGTGGGTGTTCAGCCCATGCAGGTCTCTTTCCACTTCTATGGCCCAGCCAGCAGGGTGGCAGCAGAGCCCGCAGAGCCCTGGGTATGGGGTGGCAGCCAGGACCCCAGGCGCCCTGGAGGCAGCGCACGAGCGGAGCCACCATGGGGCTGGAGAAGGACACAGGAGGCACCAAGATCTTCATGGCCGAGCACAGCTTCGGGCGCCCCAGGGAGGCAGCTGGGACACTGGGTGCGGGGAGGCAACCAGGACCCTGGGCATGGGGCAGAAGCGGAGCCCAAAGAGCCCTGGGTGTGAGGCAGCAGCGGAGCCCTGCATAAAGCAGCACACCCCACACCCCTAGTTCCTGCACCTACATTTTGGGGGCCCCTGTCATTGGGGGCCCAGTGCCGCAACATCATATGTTTCGGGGTAAATCTGCTCCTGGATGTGCCTCTGCATAGGGGTGAATTTCACTCTCAGATTGTAAAGCACAGTAAAGATACCACTTAGATAAAAATCTCTATACAACTGTAAGATTATTAACATCATAGAAAAAACAGCACCAAATCTAAAGAGACCAATTAGCGATGTAAATACATTTAGAGACTCAAAGTTTTCATGAAGGAACATGTTGTGGAAAGTAGACTGAAAGTATTAGGCTCATGGTGTAGCATAATATATTATTACATTAGAGCAAAGGTAATAATTCATTCTACATCTGGGAGATAATGTACTGGAGGGCAATAAATGGACCACATCAATCAAGACTGTCATAAGAAGTATAGAATTATAATAACCACGTCTATGCTGGGAGATGGCGCCTTCCTGGAAATAGCAATGCGCTAGTTAGCAAAAGAAGCATAGACTTGAATTGAAGCGGGAATATTTGTTTAAAACAAGTAACAAAAAAAGTCATGATAGTTGAGTGAATGTGATTACATCAGGCTTTAGTGTATCTACAATTACTGTGCAGTCAAACATCTGTGTCTAAAAATGACTTCATTAAACAACCAGAGTATATGCTAGAGTAAAGCTTCATACATTTTTGGCACCGTGGAATCCATCCTGTGTTGAATGTATGTATTATTAAACAGGGCGTCACTCAGATGATATGCTGCGAAGAAATGCGTAAGCCTGTGTTTTGAATTCTATGATATGCTTTCATTGAAACACCAGGATATTTTAAAACTCAAAAATCTCAAAGCTGTTCTTCACCAATTTCTTTGTAACTAAGTTGTATAAAAGGAAAATTTTGATAAATTCTCAAGAGTTTAAAATAAAAGGTATATAGGTGCCTGACTCACATTGATTTCAATGGAAATCAGGTGCCTAAATACATGTAAAAGTATGGGCCACTGTTGCAAGATGTACAGGATGACAGAGTTTGTTTTGGGTTTGTTGGTTTTTTTATAGTTTTTCCTGACCATCAAAAGATTTAAATATGATAGAAAGGAAGTTTTATCTTGGAATGGATTTGAAAAGCATAGCAAAAATCCTCAAATAGTTGCTTGACTTGGGATGGGACGATTCTATTATTTGTAGACATACTGGATGCTAAGCATTTAAGGATGCAGATTTGCCTGGTACTGATTCCTAATTCAGTGTATATACTAAAGTGTATATGAAAGATACAATCCTTGGGTCTGGCTGAACTATACTTGGTGCAGGGCTTGAGAGGTGTAGGGAAAGAAAAGTCAAACATTACTGTGTTGCACCTTTATGCCTCCACCAGTCCCCTGGGACCAGTCTTCCTCAGGGCTGCTCCAGCTTGCAACTGCTGGTAACAAATCTGACTAGTTAGGGATTTACTCATGCCAGAGTAACACTCAGATGCCCAGTTAGGGCAGCTTTATGTCCTCTTTGCATTGCCAGAGCAATGGCTAAGAGGTTAGTATTCTCCGAATGCTATTCATGTCACCAAACTCCATCACTGTTACCTTCTCCTCCCACCCATTTGTTAGTTTTTCACCACCTCTTATCTCTCATCATATGCTTAAGGTGCTGGTCTGTGGGCCCCCAATTCCCCAAAATACCACTGCGATACAAATAATAATTAATAATGGTGTGGTGCAAAAGGGCCATATGGGGGCCAAGTGAGACTCTGTGTCTTCAGCACATAAATATTTCAGAGTCTAAGTCTTTAGTCACTGAGCTAAGAGTTCAACATTTAAAGTCCCTAATCCTGCAACGTGCTAAGCATCTCCTGAAGTAAGTGAGAGTGGGGGGTATTCAACATGTCTCATAATAAAACCCATAGTCTTTAACTGCTCAGTTGTTTCATGTTCTGAAGACATCAGCAGGTATATACTTCTCCTCTCCCTTGTTCTCACTTCCCCCCAGTCTTGTGGAAGCTAGAAGATGTGGGGTTGGAAAGACCTTAAGGTAGAAGGGGGGGCAGCAGGGATTCTAGACAGGTGGAGGGAGTTACCTGTGATGGGATCGCAGATTTCTAAAATGGCTAGCTGCTCCAGTGCTAGCTAATGGCTAACTGCTCCAGTGCTGAAGTCTGTATGTTCGGAAGACTAGAATAATAAAGATGTGCATAAACATTTACATATGTAAAGTGTGAAGGTCATCAACATGTTCTCTCTCTCTCCCATTCTGTCTTCTCTGTAGCCACCCAAACTTGTGGAAGACAACCAGAGCGGAGAAGGTAGGGGTCTCAATGTAAAAGTCTGAGGAAGATAAGAGAGATTTGGATAGTTTCAGGAAGCTGTGGGAAAACGGTGCCAAAAACAGTTCAACCACTTCACAGCATCTGGGTTTAGTATTAAAAATACATCTTTCCATTTGATGTATAAATAGAGATATTGACAAGATGTTGGCCTTCATAGGGATATGGATTTCATATGTAGAATCATCCCTTTCCCCCATTAGTTAATGTGATATTTTCTCCAGGTAGTAAATCCAGAGCAATATAGAACTAAGGCTCAATTGCTATTTCCTTATGTCAGCCTATTGACCAGATAAGAGTTTCTTTCCATATTGTACATTTCATTCCATACAGAAATTTCTGCAAAGAACCAAGGATTATAAGGGTGATGATCTTCCTTTTCCACTATTTTGAGTTGGAGGTGTGAGATTTGTTTGAACCTAATCACAAAAGAAAAATTGGATTTAAGAGATAGAATTGTTTGATCTAGCCTGGAGCCTAAATAAGAAATGTTAAATTCAGGAAGTGATAAATACCTTTTAATTAACTCCTGCTGGTTCATGATTTTTTTTAAAAATCATGTAAGAATCTCTTAATAAAGATTTGTATAGGAAAACAGGGCATCTGTTCAAACAAAAATAAAGATGTCTGAGGCTGAGAGATATATTCACTTTGGTTACTTGTGTATGTGACACAGACTAAGTAAGGACAACAATTCCAATTTTGATAGATACTCTATCACATAACAGTAATTCAGATTGGAAATCACTTACAGAGAGTGAGAAAGTGAGAAACAAATATCTACCAAAGTAGAATCTGAAGGGTAGTTAGACTGGAGAATAGTTTGGACTACCCTCAGAAGTGTGACTTCATATTCATATTAAATAAACACAACTTTGATTTGCTAGAATTAATTTTGAAACCAAAGAAGCAAAAACATATTAGTTTTGATGATGCAAAAGTTGATATCTTGGGGGGAAATGAATGATGATGATTACATATAATTAAAGCTTATTAGAAAGCAAATAACTAATCCATTAAGTGCTGCATTTGCTTGTTTAAATTTCTCTTATTTCAATTAAAAGATTAGAGATACATTTTAAAAAGCTTTTCCCATTGAACAATTCTGTTTATCTTTAGGAAAACTAAATAACTAAAAATCAAACAAAAACACAACCATTTTTTCATAGATACAAGTAATTAAAATGTTCCATATAGTCACAAAGTTGTTTGGGGGTTTTGTTCAAAAAGGGGCAGTGTCGGGTTTTCAGCTAATGCCAATACAATAAGCAATAACTCTATGCATCTATTTTACATAAAAACCAAACACAAAAGGCAAGTTGACAATTCCAAATATAAAATTATATTATTTAACAACTCAGGTTAGCACTTATTCTTTTTTTCCCCTTTACATTTTCAGTAATATATTTGCAGGCTATAAAAGACCTCTGATTATAACAAAAATGTCTTGAATATCTTATGTTCTTATAAGCAAACTCAGTTATCCTGTTAGCAGCTAGTTCAACATACAGGTGCACTGCAGTTATTTCTCTTAAGATACTACCCTGTAGCTTTTAACCCCTTATTTATGCGCTTCCTAATGTACACCATTACATACACTCAATCTTTTTCAGGGAGCTGAATTGCCATGGAAAGATACATCAATGGATGCTATTTAATCAAGAGAGAGGCACAGAAGAATCTTTATCAGTCAAAACAGAGGCCAAAGAGGAATCATAAAAAGCACAGCTCCAGTTAATTGTCTCATCGTTGACATTAATCTTGTGCACAATACAACACATTAATTTCCATTTAACTCTTTCAAATGCTTTTGTACTTACGAAAAGCAAGAAAAAGAAAAGCTAGTATGATGCCTAAACCATTCTTATGACTCTAAATTAGATACTGTATTTCATTTTTACTAAAAAGAAGGAAAATGACTGGAATACAATGACTTAAGGAAGAGGACATGACATTTTATTCTAACATTTTACAAAAAAATCCTAGAATTTGGCCCAGATCCACAAAGAAACTTAGGTACAGAAACTCCAGATTTAGGCACCTAAATCTTGGGTACAGGTGCCTATGTCCCAGTTTTGGCTTCACTGTGATCCACAAAACTCCCCCCAAACCCTGTAGGGTCATGAGTGAGCACCTTCAGCTGAGCCTGAGGACTAGTCAGCCCAACCGCCAAGCGTGTTAATGAGCTCAATTGTATTGCAGTCAGATTGCTTGATTGGCCAGCCCACCTGATTGGCCTGCTTTTAAGCTCAATAGCAGCAAACTGCTGGCTGCTCAAAGCTTTGGCTTGTAGCTATGGTTGCTCTTGTTCCTGTTCTGCATGAGTGCTGGTCTTGATTCAGCCCTGTTCCTGACTCTAGTTCCCACTCTTGGCTCTGGTTTCTTGCCCCCTTAGCCTGGTTCTATTCATTGAGCTAGACTGCCCCCCCTGACAGTAGGTGCCCAAACTCACTCAGGGCCTAAGTTCCTGCTTTACTCTACTGTCCAAACACTATCTCCCAGATAATTCATAAACTGGGGAAAGAAAAGCATTCATCCACCTAAGTTGCACGTGGGGCCTGATCTGCTAGGTGTGCTCATAGGCTACCTATCAGGTCATGTCCTATTCAAAATCTGGCCAGAGCAGATAACTTATAGTCCAGTGGTTAGAGCACTCACCTGGGATGTGGGAGACGCTGTGTGAGGGGGAAGAAGGGTTTTCAACAGGGGTCACATGCACTGCTGTGGAAAGTGCTCTAACCACTGGGCTATGGGATATTCTGATGTGAGGCTCCCTCTCTCTCTCCTGTTGAAGTTGTTCCACTGTGAATACATACTTAGTCACTGGGCCAGAGAGATAGACAAAATGACTCTGTAGTCTAGTGCTTAGGACATGCACATGGGAATCTGAATGCCACTCCTACTGCTCCATTCATTCATTCACTTTCCACAGTGGAACACGCTTGACTGGAGAGACTGAGAAAACCCCAAATCAGAATATCCTATAGCTTTGTGGTTAGAGCATGCGCCTCAGAAAGGGAAGACCCCTGTTCAAATCTTTACTCCCCCGTCAAGTAGAAAGGGGCGAATTGAATCTGAATTGAATCATGTTGCAAGTGAGTGCTCTAATCCTCGGCTTAGAGTGATAAGGTGAGCAGCTCCTCCAGCCGGTTTGTGTGGAGCAAGGGAGACACCTTGCTCACTTCCCCAACAAATGCCTTATGCCCTGGAAGGTAAAGCTACATGGCAATAAAAGTCCATCGTTGGACTGGGTCAGCTGACTTGGGTTTGTTGGGTGCCAGCTGTAGGACTAAAAATCACAGTGTAGATATTCAGGCCTGGGCTCTGAGACCTACCCATCTTGTGGGGCCTTGGAGTCCAGGCTTCAGCCCAAGCCTGGATGTCTACACTGCAATTTTTAGACCTGCAGCCTAAACCCTGTAAGCCCAAGTCATCTGACCCAGGCTCTGAAATTGAGTGCCATGAGTTTTTTATTGCAGCATAGTTGTACACTTAGCTGCTTGACTCCAAGGGGCAGGTTCCTGTTCCTGGATCGCTAAACTGAGATAGGCACATCCTTGCAGCAGGGGCTGAGTTCTCTCGATTTGTGAGAGGGGTGGGACTTAGCATACACCCCTCTCATTGGCATCTCCCATTGGTCAGCTTAGGCTGCTAGCTTTGCACACTTTTGTGGATCATATTCTAAAACATCTCCCTCTCCCCATTCATTGTATAGGGAGCCTAGATGCCTAACACAGAATTTGCAGATTGTGGTGTTGTTCTAGTGATTTTCTATATGCCTATAAGTTAGGCATTACAACACTTAAGTCCCTTTGTGGATCTAGGCTTTAGTACTTAACAGAGCGTTGGTGCGCTATCCAGCACCATCCTTAGGTCAGTTCTAATTCAGAGCCTTACTGTTAGCCCAAAGATTGTTTAGTTTATGAAGAGAACACCTGTAGCCAGAATTATCTGAACTAAAACCATTTCCTCCTAAAATGCTCTTATTGGGCCCAGTTCACTGTTTCACTGCACTTTGTGTAGTCATTTATACCAAAGCAAAGTGGGTGTACCATTGTGATCTGCATTTACTTTTCACAGGCATTAATGATCCCACATGCTAGAAGTAGTGGGGGATCAAGCTTCAGAATGTTATTTAAACTACTTACTGAAAGAAATGGCTAGTAATGTTAAGCCTTTCCTTGATTATCTTTGCCATAAATATAAAGGGAAGGGTAACCACCTTTCTGTATACTGTGCTAAAAAATCCCTCCTGGCCAGAGGCACATCCTGTTACCTGTATAGGGTTAAGAAGCCTTACAACTCCTGTAAAGTTAGTAAGTAATCTAGCTAGAAAATGCATTAGATTTTCTTTTGTTTAATGGCTTGTAAAATAAACTGTGCTGGAGGGAATTTATATTCCTGTTTTTGTGTCTTTTTGTAATTTAAGGTTTTGCCTAAAGGGATTCTCTATGTTTTGAATCTGATTACTCTTTAAGATATTTACCATCCTGATTTTACAGAGGTGATTCTTTTACCTTTTCTTTAATTAAAATTGTTCTTTTAAGAACCTGATTGATTTTTCATTGTTCTTAAGATCCAAGAGTTTGGGTCTGTGTTCACCTGTACCAATTGGTGAGGATTCTTATCAAGCCTTCCCCAGGAAAGGGGGTGTAGGGCTTGGGGGGGATATTTTGGGGGAAGACGTCTCCATGTGGTCTCTTTCCCTGTTCTTTATTTAAAATGCTTGGTGTGGCAGCATACTGTTCAAGGACAAGGCAAAGTTTGTACCTTGGGGAAGTTTTTAACCTAAGCTGGGAAGAATAAACTTAGGGGGTCTTTCATGCAGGTCTTCACATCAGTACCCTAGAGTTCAGAGTGGGGAAGGAACCTTGACAATCTTACAATGATGATTTAAAGTATTCAATCTCCATCTCATGCTTGATCTACCAGGGCAAAGCTAAGCGAGTCAAGATTCACCTTATGAGTAGGATAATCAGATAACAAATTGAACCAACTGTTTGATCAGTCATTCCACAAACTTAATAGATTCCATTCTGGAATAGGTTTTATGCATGGCATGTGTGAGTAATAGATATGCAATGGCCCTGGGGAGAAGAGTCTCTTTAGATATCTGTCAGAAGCTGAGCCATCTCAGATATAAATCTATTCATAGCTTCAGATGACCAGCAGTGTGCAGTAAAAAGAATAATCCTCTCCAAAGAGAAGGTTTAAACTACTGTACAACATAAATCAACTTTTGTAATAAAAGTCAGCAGCCATTTTTAAGGTTCATAATCTTAGAAGAAAATAAAGGAAACTCCTATAAATAAGTACTTTAAAAAGTCTAATGACATGTTAGAAAAGGTACTAAGTTATCAGAAAGAATGAATGTGTTATTATCAAAGTATTAATTGTGGATCTCTGTTTTACTTTCCATACATATTTTGGAGGGGGACCTGATGGCTCAGAGTATTGGTAATGGATTGGGGAGACTTTTAACTATCACTTTAACCCCATCATGTGTTAGTAATAACCAAAGGCTACTAACATCTAACAGCTGTTCAGTGACCTATGTGAAATGAGCTTGGTGGCCTCCGTCCACTGTCTGTAGGAAAGTCCCCTCCTCCCCCCGACATGTTTGATACTAAGGTTTCGTCAACCCTACCAATTTATGTAGGTACAACTACATCACTCGGGATGTGGTTATACTGACCTGATGTAGACAGCGCTATGTTGACAGGAAGGCCTCTCCAATGGACATAGCTACCACCTCATGGGGAAGTGGAATATCTACACCAATGGGAGAAGCTCTCCCATCAGCATGGGTAGCATCTTCACTAAGTGCAACAGTGGAGCAGTTACACCACTTCAGCGCTGTACGTGTGGATAAGCCCTAACTACTAATCTTATTGGCAATCTTGGCAGTGAAATCAAGGATTCAGTAAGCCACAATGAATTATCCTCTCACCCCTCCAGAACAGTCTTGAGGCACATTGGAAGACAGCATAGGGAAGCTCACACTCTTACTGCCTGCTGTGTCTGTTCTGTGGATAAACAAAAGCTTTTAGTCACCAGAGCTGTTAGTGCAGCATCTTTCATCAGCACTAAAATTCACACACAACCATTTCATGGAATGTGTACCATGTGTTTTACAACCCCATGACCTGAACTGTCTGACTCTTATGTGAATAGAGGACAGTCTCCATTTTAATTTAAGATGTGTGTGTGTCACTTTTTAAAATAAGCATGAAAAATGTCATCCCTGTCTCCCAATATTAACTGTCTTTAAAATGCAATCTTTGATGCATTACCAAATGGATCTACTATGATAAAGGGTTTCCCTTTTCTCTTTCACAGTCTCACACTTCCCAGGCTAGCAGATGCTCAGCATACTGCAGAGGCTGCACTCAGCCCCTAGAAGAAGGGAACTGTTTCATATTACTCAATAGTAACCCCTTCAGCCGATTTAAAGCTTTTGTTAAACTGTGATCACTAACCCGCAAACCTATGTTAACTAACTCATACTCTCATTTTGAATGTCCTACAGGTCTTGGTGTGAAATATCTTTAGTATGGCACAATAGGAGTTTTCTGAATGGCTGCTAATAGTGTTATAATTGTTATAATAATAGTTTTATTATTATTTTTTATCTTACAGCAGTGCCTAGAAATCCCATGAGATCAGGGCCCACTGCATTAGGTACTAAAAGACAGTCAGTCCCTACCACAAAGACCTTACAATCTAAATAGACAAGACAAAGGATGGGAAAAAGGGAGTACTATTATTAGCCTGGTTTAAGTGTGTCAGTATTTTCCCATGAAATACACATGTATTACTTTTCCTCTTTCTAAGTTAATTTCCATTTCATAACTACAAGATAGTCCCATACTCACTGAGTTTCATATTGCATCCTGGTAAACCAAGTTCGGCCGATTGCAGCTCCCACTGGCCACGATTCGCCACTCCAGGCCAATGGGGGCTGCAGGAAGGGCGGCCAGCACATACTTCGGCCCGTGCCGCTTCCTGCAGCTCCCATTGGCCTGGAGCAGTGAACCGTGGCCAGTGGGAGCCACGATTGGCCGAACCTGTGGACGCGGCAGGTAAACAAACCGGCCCGGCCCGCCAGGGGCTTTTCCTGAACAAGCAGCAGACTGGCTTTAAGAATCACTGCTTTAGTGCTTTCCTGAACTGGGGCTTTACGGACTATGGTCTGACTGTCAGAAGTACTGAAAGTGGGGGTGAGGTAAATATCTTTTACTGGACCAACTTCTGTTCGTGAAGAGACAAGTTTCTGAGCTCCACATAGCTCTTCTTCAGAACACACACAAACCCCATCTAAGTCCATGGGATTACAGGTGCTCATCATCTTGGAAATCTGGCTATATATTATTCACTACCCAGAAATGTATTCAGATTTGTAGGCCTGCTAGCTACTGTAATTTCACATAAACCGTAAGGATGCAGTCATAGTAAGTCTGTTATGTAAGTGAAAGCCATTGAAAGTGTGTAACTGCTGGCCTCTGGTATCACTGAGGCAAGGACAAGTGTCTTGATTAGCAAAGATTTGTTCTTGTACTGGTATTTTAACGGTGCTGGAGAAAAGGGAGGAAATGCAGGTCATCCACAACTGCTGTAATTTCCAGCAAACCTGTAATTATACAGTGCTTCAGATTCTGTGATTGTCGTGGCAGTTTCCCTCCCTCTCTCTTGAGGTCTGATTCTACAACCCTGATTTACAGTGACTTCAATGAAAATACTCACAAGAATAGGTGCTGCTCAGCTGCAAGGCCTGGCTCTTTGTATTGAACATCTGTACACTGGTGTGCCGCTGCTACTTGCCTCCCACTCAATTGTGTTATAATCTGCTGACATTCCAGTTTGAACCAATGGGAAATAAGCATAGGCTTCTTTGCATACTACAGTGAAGTTCAGAACACCTAAAACTATATATGCACAAGGAAGAGCCTCTGCCAGAAGGTCTAAACTTTAAAGCAGATGGAAAAGCCATGATAAATCCCAGCACAGGATTTTTTGCTTGCATCTCATTTCCAATGGAACAATACTTTCTTGCCAAGACATATTCCACTTCTTGCTTTTATTTTCCCATGACACTTGCTGCGCCATTCAGCCTCTCCGTTCTTCCTCACATCCTGCCTTACATGTGCTTCTTTTGCTTTCCCTTTCATAGATTCATAGATTCATGGATATTAAGGTCAGAAGGGACCATTATGATCATCTAGTCTGACCTCCTGCACAACGCAGGCCACAGAATCTCAACCACCCACTCCTGCGAAAAACCTCTCACTTATGTCTGAGCTATTGAAGTCCTCAAATCGTGGTTTAAAGACTTCAAGGAGCAGAGAATCCTCCAGCAAGTGACCCGTGCTCTATGCTACAGAGGAAGGTGAAAAAATTCTTCCAATCTGTCCTGGAGGAAAATTCCTTCCCGACCCCAAATATGGCGATCAGCTAAACACTGAGCATATGGGCAAGATCACTGATCTCCTCTCCAGCATGGTGTCTCACCACTCGTAGACTGTAATCTCCATTTAATACAGTAATTTTGTCTTCCTGCATGTTGGTAAGGACTACGCATGCTTATGATGCATATCAATAATTCATAATAAACATTCCCAAAGAGGACCATTCCATTTATCTTCAATGGTCCTCTAGGAAGGGGATGAATTAACAGATTATTCCTTTACAAAGAATCTTTTAAACTTTTTTCTTCACTGTAAGAACACCGAGCATGTTGGCAGTAGAGCACTGTGCTTGAATTGAAGAATCTGTGAAAGGGAAAGCAAAAGAAGTACATGTAAGGCCCGATGCGAGGAAGAACGGAGAGGCTGAATGGCGCAGCAAGTGTCATGGAAAATAAAAGCAAGAAGTGGAATCATGTTCAGAGAACATGAAACAATGGGTTTTATCATACACACTGTAAGGAGAGTGATCACTTAAGATGAGCCATCACCAGCAGCAGGGGGCGGGGAGGAGGAAAACCTTTCATGGTGACAAGCAAGGTAGTCTATTTCTCTGTGTGTGTATATAAATCTTCCCACTGTATTTTCCACCAAATGCATCCGATGAAGTGAGCTGTAGCTCACGAAAGCTTATGCTCAAATAACTTTGTTAGTTTTTAAGGTGCCACAAGTACTCCTTTTCTTTTTGCGAATACAGACTAATACGGCTGCTACTCTGAAACCTGTGAAAGGGATAGTGCATCTGCAATTTTGTGGGTTCAAAATTATGGATTGGATTGAGGCCCCTTTAAAACCGTGGCCATAAATGTTGCTTCTGATCAGCTAGGAAATTTTACTGAACATAAACTCAAAGATAATTTTCCACCAAGAGCTGAGAACACTGCTAATATCATGTTTCAACAGAATGTCTGGTACTTAAAAGGCCAGTAATTACATTTTTATACAAAAATCAAAACTGGAAGAGCCAAGAAGATCATTGATTCAAAAGGATGAGCTTTACAGACAGGTTTTAATGAATTTGTTGCTTCCTAAAAAGTCAAAATTGATCTCTTTTCAACATTCCTGATATTGGCTATTAACAGAATATAACTGATCATTCCAAATTTAAAAGTCAAAACCAAATACTGACATTTTAAAAAATTGCAACAACAAAAAATATATATAGTCAAGTAACTTACTACCTACTGTCCATTTCGTGGTTGACATTTAAAATAGTATACCTCTCTGCCAATAGAGGAGAATACAATTATACTGAACTTTAGGCTAGAAATGACACAATACTCTGATGGAAAGCTTTATAGAGATGATAGTCACACTAAGAAATACATTAGAATATGTTGTGCCAAGTATATAGTGACCTTATTATGATTATATTAATAGAGAAAACCTGTTTACTTGTTTGTAAGGCTTTTTGATATTTTAAAATAATCAACTCAGAGAATGTGGTATTCATGAGTATGTTATATACTGTTTCTTCCTATAGAGATCAATGCTTTATGTTTCTGCTGAATCTATCTGGTCTTGGCTCTGCAGTATAAGTGATGAGTCCATGCTTTCTTCTTTGGGTTGTCAGCTGTACACATTTTAAATATGGAAACCTAATTATGGTCCCTAAAGGCATGAAGCTTCTTTAGGTCCTGTATGTTTGCAATTAGTAGTTGCTGAAACTCCTAAAATGTTATTAGTCACACACTTACTTAGCTTATCAGTATCCCTTTAATCTCCCAAAAATATACATGAATGTTCTAAAAATGAATTTAAATTAAATCATATTTAAAATAAGGCCATTTTCATTTCCAGTCTCCAAAGAATGGAACAAACAGAAATCCCAAATTGAAAGTTAGTGTGTTCTACTTAACTTTTTAAATAGACAATAATGAGACAAGTCATTCATCACCATGGGTGAATATTGTAAGAATAGCTGTTGGAGGCAGTGGCTACTCTCCCCTGCCTCATGATAGTGATATAATCTTTGAAACTATGACCTATGTCATGAGGCTAATGCCAAGAAGTACAGAACAGTCTCTTACACACCTGTGTGTCATACATTATTAGAAATAACAAACATATTATCATTAGATATTTATCTATTTCAAACACCTAAAAACTGGCAAAGATAATAAGAACATGTCCTCAGCTAGTGTAAACAGATGCAGCTCTGTTGAGTTCAATGGGGTGATACCCAGGAGCTGAAGTTCTGGTCCCAAATTTGCTGAATTTTGAAGATTATGGTAATGGCAGAAATGCACTGGCACAGGAGTCCCAAATGCTGACCTCTGTACTAGTAAAGCTACCTGAGTCTTTTCTTCCTGGGTAGTCTAAAGTCTCCCTCTTATGGACCAGTCCAAAGTCCATTGAAGTCAGTGGCTCCTAAAGACTTTGATCAGCTTTGGAATAAGCCTTTAATGGATAACCTTCTCTACTGCGGTTGCAGCACCACTGCCTGCCTCCCATTTAGTTGTATGTGCTGTAAACCAGTAGTTCTCAAACTAGGGAAAGCCCCTAGCTGGCCAGGCCAGTTTGTTTACCTGCTGTGTCTGCAGGTTCAGCCGATCGTGGCTTCCACTGGCCACAGTTTGCTGCTCAAGGCCAATGGGGGCTGCGGAAAGTGGCGTGGGCCGAAGGATGTGCTGGCTGTCCTTCCTGCAGCCGCCATTGGCCTGAAACGGTGAACTGCAGCCAGTGGGAGCCGCGATTGGCCGAACCTGCGGACATGGCAGGTAAATAAACCGGCCTGGCCTACCCGGGGCTTTCTCTGAACAAGCGGCAGCTCTAGTTTGAGATCCACTGCTGTAAACCACAATAAATCTTGGTAAATGTGTATAGTTGCCCTGTATGCCTGGGAAAAATGTATTCATATATATTTGGAACTTTTTTCTTTGAACATTTGATGTTGGAAGTATAAATAATCATTTCAAGGTGGCTGTCAGCTACTAACTAATTATCATGCTAATCAAAGCTGGTTTCAAGATGTGGTTTAGATTCATTATCATTGTGGTATCCCAGTAACTTGAAGACCATTCACGTTTAAATGCAAAGAACAACAAATTTTATTCCAGGGGTCTTACTGGCACCTTCTCTAGGTGTGTGTTCCTCATGACATAGCTTTCCTCCTCCCCACTCCCCCACCCACAGCCCCCTTCTCCTCCTCCTGGTTTCTTAAAGAAGCCACATCTCATAAACAGTCATTCACAAATGCTGTCTTTCCTCTCACCAAACATTTTTTTAACAGCTATACAATAACAAATTATCCAATTTAAACCTTCAAAATTCAAGTAATTCCTTTGGATGTTACACCACAAAGTCCTGCAGCCAACATGAGGGCCCACTGGAGCATAAAAGTCTATGCACATCACCTTTGGCACACCAGCAGCTGCGGGAGGCAGACTTGGAAGTGAAATTGGAGCCACTGCTGGGACAGGAAAAGCCTCTGTTGGAGTCAGGCATTACCTCTTCAGCTGCTGATTGAGTAGGGAGGATTTCCAGACCTGCTTCACCTGTGATGATCTCCCATACCTGCACTAAATTACTGATATGCCAATGAGACCCATTGTGCAATTCATATGTTAGCGCTCCTAGATGCCACATAACCTGCATTGGAATGAAAGCTATGGCCCAAACTTGGATGCTCTGTGTGGTTTGCGTGCACATACACATTGCCCCACCACCAGGGTCTTCACTGTAGCCCTCTGTTTCTCATTGGTGTAACCTTTGTAGTATGCCTGAAACTTCTGTATGTGGTTGTGAATCTCCCATGGACCTGTATTCCTGGGATCTTTAAGAAAGGGGAGTAATAAGTCTAATGATAAGCACAACTCTCATCCCAGCAAGCTGGGGACTGACCTGTAGCTCTCTGGAGTACAGGCCGGTAATGTTGTAATAGTGAGCAGAAAGCCTACGGAAAAGGCAGACCCTGGGACAGATGAGCCCGAAGCTCATTCTTCAATGTGCGATTAAATCTCTCTACACCCCCATAAGCCTGAGGGTGGTATCTGAAAGTGCAGCCATGCCAGATCTCTTTATCTGCTAGGAAGTAGGTGAAACAAGCAGAAACAAACTGCAGTCCATTATCAGTAGTTATTGTGTAGGAATAACCCCAACTAGAAAACCACTCCTCCAGTCAATCACAGATGACTTGTGCTGTTACAAGGCTATAGCTGCTACCTCTGGCTATTTAGAAAAAAATATTGTAGGCTACTAACAGAAACCACTGGTGCTGTGGGGCAGGTGTTATTTCTCCACATATATCTAACCGTATGGACTGCCACAGCCCAGGCCACAGCAGGGTATGGATCATGGGTGCACCAGTTGGTTTATAGAATTTATCACTAAGTAAACATGGTTCACAATTCCTGACCAACTTCTCAATGTGCCTATCAATTCCTGGCCACCATACCACTGTGCGAAACCTCTGCTTCACATGTAGCACTCCAATGTGCCCTTTGTGGGCAGTGGCCAGAACCTCTGCCTGCCTGGCCTCTGGTACTACCACCTGGGAGCCTTGAAGTAGACCATGATCACCTCATGGCAACAACAATTCATATTTCATAGGGAAATAAACCCCCAAATAATCTGGAACAATTTTTGACCAAACCTGACCAAGACTGACGAACATGTCTGAGAACTTCTTGTAACACTTCTTCCTGAGTCAGTGCCCCTGACAATGATTTGAGAGTGACAAGAGAGAGATCAGTCTTTACTGATTATCCTTTTCCTGGCTCATAACCCCCACCCCCATTTCTGTGGATTTATCAGGCAGAGCCCAGGACATGTGATCAGCCACCTGATTGAGATTACTTGGATGGTACTGTACTGAGAAGTCATACATATGTAGGCAATCAACCCATCTATGAATACAAAGGGGGGTCGATGCCCTGACCCACATGATGTTGACAGTGTGGTTAATGCCTGGTGGTCAGTGCGTAATGTGAAAGTGGGGCCATAGAAATAAAAATGCCACCTTTCACATGCCCACATGCATGCTCAGGTCTCCTGCTTCCCTGCCAAGTATTTCTGCTCAGCTGAGGAGAGTGCTTGGGAGGTGAATGCCTCTGGGTGTTCCACCCGCTGGAAAGCATGGCACTGAGAGCTCCAGGTGAGGCATCACATGTGACAAAAGTAGGGGCTCATAAGGAGAAGTGTACCAGTGTGGGATCTGATGTAATATGTGGTTTGAGCTGTCACACTGCCTGTGAACTCTCTCTTCCAGACCACAGTCCTGCGTAATAGGGCCCGTAAGGATGAAGTGAGCAAAGCATAATCTTGCACAAAACAAAAGCAATCGATAACTCAAGAAATGATAGTTCTGACTTGTCTGTGGATTCTGGCAGTTGAACAATGGCATCCACACTGGACTCCAATGGGGTCCACTTGCCAACAGATGATGACCCACAAAATCCTGATAAAAAACACACTTCTCCATTTTCAGGGTCAGATGATGGTCCTTAAATGGGGTTAGTATTGCATGTAGGGAAGCATCATGGTCAGAAAGAGATGATACGTGAACCAGGATGTCAACTAGATAGATGACCACCCCAGGAATGCCTGCTAACACGGAGGCCGTGACTTTTTGGAAATGGCTAGGGGCTGAAGATAAACCAAAAGGCATCCTTTTAAACTGAAAGAGGCCCCTATGAGTGAGAAAAGCCATGAAGTTCCTTGAATAAGGGGCTAATGGTATCTAGAGAGATCCCTGGCATAGATCCAAGTTAGAGAACACAGTTGAACCATGACATTGTGTTGCCACTTCCTCCTCAGTTGGTAGGGTATAGCAGTCGGGGATGATTGCCTTGTTCACTTGGTGCAAGTTCACGCATAAGCGTAGTTCTCCTTTCTTTCTTTTTTGCAACAGCAAGGTTTGACACCCACAGTGAAGAGTCAGTCGCTTCTGTGATATCCTCCTTGAGCAAGCAAGAAATCTCTATGGCTATGGCTTCCTTTAATGTCTGCGGAATGCTTGTATAATTGGGATGGCCAATGGATCCACCCGTGGATGATGCTCATTGCTACAACAACTGCTGAGTCCAGAGGAGATCTTGGGGAGCATGTTTCGCCAATCATTCCACACAAGGTGGATTTCTGTGTTCTGCAAGTCTAATACTTTAAAGCCCAGTGCCTGGAACAGATCTAGCCCAAGAAGGTTGGCCCCAGAATGGGCCATGTAAAATGGGAACACTCCCACTTCTTGTTGATAATATGACACAGGGAGATCTATCATCCCCAGGAAAGTGATTTTTGCATTGCCATATCTGGATAGTGTGGACTGCACAAGACAAAATAGGCAAAATAGCTACAGTATGTGATATACTTTATGAGTGAGACTCATGCTCCATTGTCAACCAGCAGCAATATCTCCACACTTGTTAAATGGCAGGGGCAGATTTTAAAACTCTCCTGGTCCTGTGTAAACTGAGTTGATCTCCTCAGGCATGGAATCTTCCTCTATCCCCGAGTCATCGATATAGATGACGGCTGGGGCAGAGAAACATCATCTGGCAAAATGGTTACGTTTCCCACATCAGTGGCATGTTTATCCCTGGGTTGAACAATCTCAGAGCCCGACAGTGATGGGCTTGGCCACAGTTGCTGCGGTGAGGACTCATGCCGGCACTCTTCTCCTGCAACCGCCAAGGATTGGGAGCAATCCCCTCTGTCACCCACATGGTTACCTGAACCTATGTCAGTACTGTACTGGGATTGCTGCAGCAGTGGATGGTGTGAATGATGCCCTTGATGAAGAAGAACAACTCAGAGAGGTCTGAGTCTGGGAAAAGGTCTGAGCCTCTTAGGTTGCAAGTTCAAATTGACACCAATCTCCACTGTCCTGTGGAGTGTCAGGGAATCTGGTTCTATCAGGAGGTGGAGTGTGGGGATGAAATCTGCTCCATAAACTGATCCTGAATCATCTCGTCAGTTAGGATTGCAAATTTGCACATAACTGCCAGTTTCTGGAGGCTGGCTACAATTTCGCAGACCGATTCCCTGGGGAGCTGCACTCACTACCAAAACTTAATAGCATAGCATTGGGTGTGGGGTGAAAGTGTGCTGCTAGTGCCCTTACTGCCTCCTGATACGATGTGCCAGTACCCAGAGTGGAGAAGATCCAAAAGCTTTTGGTACCTAGTATGTGAAGAAGTGTGCACTGGTGAGCTTCAGGTGCCACTTCCAGACCAGTTGCCATCAAGTACACCTCAAATGCTGTGATCCATCTGGTCCATAGCAAAGGTGGGTCCCCATAGGATCAGGAATGGGGCAGGTGCTGTTACAGAGGCTGAGAATTGCACAGTAGCCAGAGGCACATTTGGTCACACCCGGTTTAGATCTTCTGTCTAGAGGATGAAAATATCATTAATGTATCTCAGCAATGTAGTAAGAGGAATGTAGTAAGAGTAGAAAGAGGGCCTGAAATACAAGCCTTGTATCAGAGGCCTGGTATGAGGCCTGAGGCCTGGGTTAAAGTAGTCATGTTAAGTTGTGAGCAAGAGGCAAGGCCTTCTCACAGAATCTGGCAAGAACAGGGTTGATACTGCAGAAACACATTCCTAAGTAGTGCTAGGCACAAGAATATATATAAGCAAATACATTCCAGAAAGGTGGTACCAGAACACCTCCATACCAGCACATTCCCCAAAGATAACAGGAACATCCTAAAGATAAGGTCAGGATGACAGCATGATGAATAGCGATGTTTTGATCGAACCTACAGGTACAAGGCAATGGGTGGCACCCTAATATGTCAGAGTGTGGCAACCTAATATGTCAGAAGCAATAGGTAACCTGTTTGTATTGGTGTAATAAGATGTATCTCAAAGGGAGTGTCTTTGGCCAGTTGAGGGGGGGAAGGGAAAGTCCCACCATTCACTGAGCTGCATCCATTGTCATGGGCATACATGTGCTAGTATAACTGTAGACACTGATCCTGGGAGCTTCATTGACAATAAACCTGGCTGGATGCCTTCATACCTTAATGGATCTTGTGGTAATTGAGCAGTTCGCTCGAGGTCTGCTGTGCCAGCTGTCTGCGAAGAGCTGGGACAGCACACAGGAAGAACACACACATGCAGCCGAACATCTGACCACAAGGTATATTATGGGTTTTGTGAAGCATTTTCCTGGCAATTCTTCCTTAAGGAGGCCCATGAGGGCATATTGGAGAATCATCCTAGTACCCACAGGTGTTCCCATGAGTACTAGGAAAAGACATAAAAGACCATATCATCTGTGGGCAAACCCTTTTCACAAAGCGATCACTCTATAATTGATTTTTCTATACTTGTGCTCAAGGGAAACCTCTACAACATCTTCAAAACGCAACCCTGGAAACTTAAATTCATAACTCTGCTAGACACCAACAGCCAAGATGTAATAGAATCCTTGGTAGGTTAGGTGGCCTAAGGCTGCCTCCCAACGGGCAGGCCTTACTGTCCAGACCCTCTTTTAATCAGAGGTGCAATGAGGTGGGCAAAGGTAGGGGAGCCCAAGCCCACCCACTCTACTGGGGTCCGACCCATGGCACTAGGAGGATCAATAGTGTCTGACCCCTGAAGCTGTCCTCCGAGTTATCCACCCTGGATCATTTCCTACTATATGCTATTCTCCCCCAACTTCCAGTCCAATATAAGGTGAAAAGAAAAACAAAAGGCAACCAAGCCGTCAGGTCCAACCAGGCTCACCGTACAGTTTTAGTCTCTCAGGGACGCTTTTCTGGTGCCCTTGGCAGGAGCCTTCACAGTAGGTCTGTCTTCCTCCCCAGCCTTCCCCGTCTGAGCTGGGCTGCTCCCTTTTCAATCCTGTCTCCAGTTGGAACATGCTTTGCAGGGCTGGAGGAGCAGAGCTACTTGGGCCCAGTACTGTCCTTTAACCCTTTCCTGCCCAGGGTAGGGATTTAAGAAACCAGAAATTGGAGCCAGGAGGAGGAGGAGAATCCCCAATGTGGGTCACAAGGAAGAGAAACCTAGAGGTTCACAGGGCAGACTACAAGAAACAGGGTGACAATCCCAAAAAATTGATGGTTTATTCTATAATTAGATTAACCAAACAATTAACAGAAGAGCTTCTGTAGCACCACACTGGTTAAAAAGAAGCCAAACACAGTCTTCTTTAGGCATTCCAGCCCATGGTTCCCATCCAGACAAATTGATCTAATATACTGAGAGGTTATTGAAAACCTAGTTCACTATATGTGAGGTTCTATCAATCCCAAGGGATCAGACATTTACCCGCAGGTCAATATGTATCTCAGATCTTATTCAAATATAACTGTTAGCCAATCCTTAGTAAACTAACTAAAGATTTATTAATAAAAGAAAGAAGAGAGTTATTGAATGGTTAAAAGATTATATATATTACAAATGCTTGCTAGGTCCTTATATCAGATTTGTAGCAATGATGGATGAGTCTTCTGGCTTGCAAAAGTCTCTCTGGAATCATCCCAAAAGGTTAGAATCCAAATGCAGCTTAGAGTCTGTTAGTGTCTTTCCTTGCATTTTCCAGAGTATTCCAAGAAAGTAATTGGAGATCCCAGTCCTACGGCTTGAATCATGGGAGGTAGGTGAATGCGCATTGGGGGAGGCTAGTCCCCAGTCCCCCTCTCTCTGCCTGAGGCCCTGCCCCTTCTGCCCACCCCCACTTCTGCCAGAGCCCAGAGCACAGCCCCCCCCCATGGCTGCCGCTCACCCCCACACACCCCAAGCCCCAGCGCACTGGGCAGGTGGCATGGCCGGAGCACCCCGAGCCCCAGCACTGGGTGGGTGGGCAGGCGGTGTGGCCGGGGTACCCCCAGCCCCAGAGCGCTGGATGGACAGCGTGGTCCCAGAACTGGGAGGACGGGTGGCATGGTGCAACATGGCCCCAGTCTGGGGGTCTTGTGCACCGCGGCCCATGCCTGCCTCAGCATCTCAGCCACAAAAGGGAACAGCAGGCAGGAGGGGGTCTGGAGGTGGAGGGTGGGTGGGGCCACACCAGGCTGTTTGGGGAGGTACAGCCTTCCCCTTCCTATGATACCCACCGCCCCAGCTTGAACCTTTCCCTGTTTAAAGTTCAGCAGACTAGAAATGTGGGATCAGGCCCGAGGCTTCACTTTTATAGCTGAATCAGGCTGTCAAATGTTTTGAGCACAGCGCATGACTGAGGATTCTTTTTTGTTGAACACACACTGACCCACTACTTTGAAGTTAACATTCAATTTCCTGTGAGTACACAGATAATCTAGTTACATTCATTTACATAAGGCAACAGCTGGGCATTCATTATAACAGGAATAGATAAGCTGAAGACAATGTAGATAATATTATTAGTTTCCTGGAGTGTCTTGAATCTTTGATCTTAAGGTTAACTGAACATAGTCGCATACATAATGTAAGGCAATTAAGACATGAAAAAGATTTAGCATCTAAAAGCTAATTTGGTTACATTGGCAAACGTCTAAACAAGGACACTGCCAAGGCAGGAGAGGGGCAGCTGGAGGGGGCTAAACTACTAAACAAGGACACTCCACCTGAGAAGTAGATCGCAGTATGGAAAGGATGACCCAAATACACCAAGAGAACCTGCTTCAATACAGAAAAAAGAAACTCATTGACTGTACACTCCTAGTTGTCACTACCCACCTCCCACTAGAACCCATATGGGGTGTCATCAAACAGTTAAAACCCATGCTGAAGGAAACTTTTCCTGAACGTCCTCTTCTAGCCTTCAAACAACCCCCCAACCTCACTACGCTCATCATCAGAAGCAAACTCCTCATGAACCAGGACACACCAACTCAAAGTGGCACCAGCCTCTGCCAGAATAACAGTTGCAAAACCTGCAGACATATCTCCACTACTACAATGATCAACACCCCCACAACACACCTTTCAAGATTCACGGGTCCTACACATGCCTATAACAACATGTGATCTACCTCATCCAGTGGATGAAATGCCCCAGTAACAACTTGGTGGGTGAAGTCAGACAATCACTACGCGTTTGAATGAACTCACACGGAAAAATGATAAAAGACAAAAACCCCACATCACCTGTGGGCAAACACTTGCCACAAGACGATCATTCTGTGACTGATTTTTCAATACTTGTCCTCAAGGGAAACCTGCACAACCCCTACAAAAGGTAGGATTACCATATGTCCAGATTTTCCTGGGCATTTTCTCTTTTTTGATCCTCTGCCCTCTTTCTGAGTGGATTTTTCAAATAACAGGAAGTGTCCAGGATTTTTGTGGAGCAGACATTGCAGCGCGGAAAGAGCAGGCTCTGTGTCGCGATTGGTCCCGCCGCTGCAGCTGCAGCTATTAGATCCCACCCACCCTGGCCCTGGCATCCAATTCTGAGGAGGGGGAGGGACCCCCAAATACCCTTCCCAGTACACACATCCCTCCAGCACTTCCTAAATACTCCAACACCTTCAAATACCCCTTCCACTACTCATACACCCTTCCTACTTCCCCCCAAAACTCCCTCCCCCACACCCCAAATACCTCTACCAGTACACACACCACTCCAGCATCCTCCCAAATACTCCTTCCAGCATCCTCCAAATGTACCCCTGCTCCAGCTGCTCCCTCCCTCCCACATCCTTGGTAGTGTCCTCTTTTTGAGAACCTGAAAGATACAAAAGGCAACCCTGGAAACTTAAATTTATAATTCTGCTAGACACCAAAAGCCATGGATTTAAGGCAGGGACACTGGTTTTATGGCTCTTTACAACAATTTATGGCACAAGGCACTGACAGCTACCCTTAATTACCCATTTCAAACCCTTATGCATAACAATCTAACCCCCAAATGCTCTTTCCATTTCAAGTGATCACTTCTCCTATGTAGTGCCCCTTCTGTTTAACAATCTGTCCCTTCTTGTGCTTAACTCAGAGACTCTGCTTCCTTCCCCAGAGATAACTGAAGAAGAGCTCTGTGTAGCTTGAATGCTTGTACCTTCGGCCAACAGAAGTTGGTCCAATAAAAGATATTACCTTACCTACCTTATCTCCCTCATATCCTGGGACCAACAAGGCTACAAGAACACTGCTAATATATAATACTATAGATCTAAGTAATTATTCTGTTAATTTTGTACCTTGTCACATACTTTGATCTAAGATCATCATTTTGCTTTGACCACGTACAATGCCTAGCAAAAGGGGGCCTCAGTCTCTGATTGGGCCCCCCAAGCCTGAATACAATATAAATAAATAACCTAGCAAGGATTTCCAAAGTGTTTGTCAAGGCGTCTATGTCTTTAGCTGTCTTATTTTATGTTCTCTGTCTCTTTCTGTAAAATAGCCAAACTAAACTGGGTGTCTGACAGTTACCTCGGGTATCTGCTAGCAGGCACAACCAAGCAAAAACTGAACTGAACACTGGTCTCCAAGGAGGTAAAGCTAAGTGATTGTAACTCTGCATGTGCAATGGGTCATAGGCTCAAAGATTGCAAACTTTTCTGAAATGGTACCACAGAACAACTGGCAAGTCCATTGTACGTACAGGGAGGGGCAAATGATCTTTGGCGTATAAAGCAACAGTTACAGTCATACCCAAAACTCCCAGGTTCCTACCTTATGACTTGAAAACTTATTACAGAGCCACAAGTTGTGTCTTCATAATCAGTGCTGCAGGAAGCTTTCCAATATATTTCTCTTTGCTTGGTACAGTAACTGTTTCCTATTGTGTAAAACAGCTTGATTAAATACAGCACGAGTAGATAAGTTTAAAGAATGCCACAGTCTCACGTCAGATCTTCACTGCTATCCTACTGAAGGCAACAGTGTATTTGTTCCTAATAATTGACAATCATGTTCAAAGCTGAATGTTTCAAATAGACGCTAATGTAAAGAAATGTGTGTTTTTGTTTGTTGAGTTCTGAAATAACACTAGCCATCCCTCCTGGGCCTTGGTCATATCAGATCTCCTGAGTTAAGCAAGTCTTATTTAGAGCATTACTTAGGTGAGATATATTTATGAAATTATAAGGTACTTAGTGAAGGAGTTAATTAATCAATAGATAGCACACTTTCTGTGAGTACTGAACCAGTGTTCCAGCATGATGTGAAGGGATACCATGCAGCTTAAGGTCTTTTGAATGAATGATACCATTAATATCTACCGGCCTTTTCACAAGAGAGAGGGTATTAACTGGTGCCCTGGCTAACTTCCACTGCGAGTAATTACATTTGACCTTCCTAAATCTGCAGTTTTAAATGGATATAGTATTACATTCTTCACTTAGTGTTCTAAACTGATGTGTACTGTTACCATGCTAAATAGTTTCTGTATGTCACTGCTGATGTGGCTGCATTTCAGTGAGAGATATACTGATCCTATAGTTCTGGTGGGATGACTCAGCATAGAAATCCTAGCATTTGTCAGTAAATTTACTAAGGAGGAGAGATTTTTCATAAAGACAAATCAAAACAAGGCACAGTGGTAAAAAGTGTCACAAACTAAAGCCTCTCCCCTCAGAGCCTAAGAGGAAGCCCTGCTTTCCCCAGGTTTCAGAGTACCAGCCGTGTTAGTCTGTATTCGCAAAAAGAAAAGGAGTACTTGTGGCACCTTAGAGACTAACAAATTTATTTGAGCATAAGCTTTGCATCCCATGAAGTGAGCCGTAGCTCATGAAAGCTTATGCTCAAATAAATTTGTTAGTCTCTAAGGTGCCACAAGTACTCCTTTTCTTTCTGCTTTCCACAGGCACTCTCCCCTGCCCTTTCTGTATCTTCAGTAGCCCTTTTAGATCCTGTCCCCTGAAAACTTGTGCAAGACAGGGCCAAGGAAACTTGAATCAACCTTCCTGGACAATTAGGGACAAGGTATTGTTGCATCCTCATGCAGGTTTGTATTTTAATGTGCAAAGTGCTTTGGAACCCTTTGGGATGCAAGACACTGTATAAATGTAAGATATGATTACTGATGTGTGGTATACTGGAGTGGTATTTGAAAATCTTTGCTAAATTCATTATTCAGGATGGCCAGCTTTTCATACCACTACTATTCATCTGTTTCTTTTCTTCTTTAGCGTATGAGTGTCCCATACCCACTATTCTAGTGACTGTGCTTCCAATTGAAATACTATTTTCATAACCCGGGAGCTATTTCTCTGGGCAAGTAGTTAAAGTTTCTATTAATAAAACAAAGAAATCATCCATGATCTTCAGTCTCTGCTGGAGTTCTGCAAATAAGAAATGTAATTTACACTTAGTAATGAAACTTGGACTGGAATGGAGATAGTGTGCACAGGTCATTCAGACACAGATCAGTGTGATTAACATTGGAACCAGGTTTGGCCTTTTGGCAGCAGCTGACTTACTGCATCCCCTCACTTAGGTAATATACCTACTGTGAGGGGACAGTTTTAAAAACCTGCTTAATATAAAGATGTGTTAGATAATTAGTGAATTAAAAATGGTAGCCTCAGCTGGAAGCTCCACAGGAACAATGTCACTGAAATTAACTTTCAGTTGCTGCACTTTTCACATCTATTTATAGGGCCTCCAACACAGTAGTATCGGGGCTCCTTCAACAGGCTGGTAACAAGTTGTCATCATTTCAAGTCCCTTGTCAGTCATAAACCGTTCAAATGATAAATTCCTCACAATTAAATGATCTGGTGCTAATTGCTCTTTTGCATGTAATTATCAGTGCAGATTTAATCAGTATGGAAATATCACTACATGCCAAAAAGTAAAAATAAGACTGGTGAAAAAATGCCTTAAAAAAACAACAACAAAAACCCTTGGTGGTCAGACTTTAGTTAATGCTGGAACACCATATTTGCTTATATCTCTCTCAGTGAGCATCTTTGGCCAAGACAGCTTTTGTAAGTGTAACCTTTCTGCCAGGTGGAGTCAGCAGCAACAAGGGCTGGGTTCAGTATGTAGGGGTTCCTCTTCAACAATACAACACAAAACTGTCTCAAGCCTCCACCCAGTGAACTGGGACAATTACACACAACCCCCCCCCCCCCCGGGTACCTCTAAGAGGCAATACTTCCCCTCTCCAAGCCTAGAGTCTGAGTGTAGCAAAAGCTTTTAATAAAAGGAGGGAATTAACTGAGCATTAATTTGGGAAGACACCGCAACTAGGGTTCATAAACACAAACCATGAGCAAAAGCCCCAAGTAAGTTGGGCAGTGTTCTTTTCCCCTCAGGTTCTTAAGTCCAGCAGCCCCAAAGTCCCTTTGACATGCCCATTCCTTCTCTGTACCGCACTCACAGCTGCTGTCCTTGGCCAGTGCAGCCCCAGAGTTCAGAGGTTCATCTGCAGAGTTCACCTCCCATGCGGTGTGGAAGGCGGGGAGAGGTAAGGAGGCACCTTTCAGGCTGCACTGCTCTGGCACTCGCCCGTCACCCTAACGGCTGATTGCCATGCCTCTGCTGGCCACTTGCCACACCTCTCTGCCAGCCACCCTGCTAGCCACTTGCCATGCCTCTCCACCAGCAGCCCTGCTGGTCGCACCTTTCCACCAGTTGCCCTGCTAGCCGTTTGCCATGCCTCTCTACCAGCCACCCTGTTAACCATTTGCCACACCTCTCCACCTGCTGCCCTGCTAGCCACTTGCCACACCTCTCCGCCAGCCACCCTGCTAGCCACTTGCCATGCCTCTCCATCATCTGCCCTTTTGCCAAGATGTCTTCAAGGCCTCCCCCACACTTAACACAGCTCTCAGTAATCTCAGCTCTCAGTGATTTCAGCTGTTAATGGGGGAGCCTCACTGCTGGGGCACACTGGGCAGTCTCTTGCAATAGAGACACTATCCCAAAGTAGGTTTAATACTTAGACCCTAAATATCAGTTATTTCAGCTCTGCAACATGTAACAAGACTCTCAATTGACTCTAAATTAGCTCTTTTATTATACCTTAGAGTGAAGAAGGGTCAAATGGTGTCTGGGACCCTTAAACAGCGCCCACACCACCATGTACAAGTACCTATCCCCACCCTCTCTCAACTCATTGGGCTTTGGAACCCATGTCCCCTGCTTAGCGAGAGCTGTTCAGTTGAGGGTGAGTCCCTCCATTGTGGTAGGCCAGGTACAGTTCTACTGCCCTCTGTTTACACAAGGATAACAACTCTTTATTACTCCTGCCCCAATAACAAAGAGACTGGGGATCCAACACCAGCCACAAGTGATCATTTGGGCAAGCAATCCCATCGTGCTGAGCACCTAGGCAGTGTGGGTATGTCCATGCAAATGAGATAAGCTTTTGAGGTCTTTTTCCAGAGCTCATTACTAGATGTCAGGGGAGAGCTCATCCAGACTCTGTTTAAGTATTCCTTAAAATAGAATAAATGGTAAGCTGCCTTTCAAAGACAGAAAAGTTTGGGCCATAGCCTCCGGGGTTAAGCACCTGGAAAGGAATGTTGATGACACTGAGAACAAGGCTGAACATGTGGAGGAGAATATACAAGATCTTAACAATGTTTAATAAGAATGTTCTGTGTTGGTACAGTGTCTACCACAATGGGGCCCTGGTCTATTATTGGGGCTTCTAGAAGTAATGATCATACAAATAAATAATAATTATTTAATTAATAAAGGACCAATTACAATTGGTCAAAACCAAGGAGTGGTTTTGGATTTGGTTTCACAAAATATTGTCATCAAAGTTTTGGAGCTGCTCTAACTATGCCTTTGCTATACGGCCCCTTTCCTACACACCCAGACAAGTGTGTGGTGGTTGTTAAGCAAGCTAATGACATGCTGCAAAAGATTAAAAAAGAAATTATTACCAAAAGAGTGAAGCAGAATCAAGGCCTGATTTTTATTTTCTTGAGGAGAGAAAAAAGACTTTTGCTTTGTATCTTTTAAATTTTTATTGTTAATGATCTCAGTTAATGTTTAATAGTACTAGATGGATTTGAATATGCCTTTTCTATAGTGACCCATTTCCCACAGTGAAGTAATGATGAAATATGTAATTCATTTGACTAAGTAAAATGTTGATAGAAAGGCTGTGGGTGGGGAATGGCATTGTAAACTTCCTTGTGCTGCCCAGCCAATATTCCACAACCCAAAGCAGGGGGAAAGCATCACAAAGATTGAGAAGGTCTTTCATTCTCCATGTCTTTTTCAGTCTTTCCTCATTCAGAGGAGCTTACTAAGGGTGACAATTATGTGGAGAATTTTGTGTGTGTGTGTGTGTGTGTGTGATATGCATACTTCTTCACTAGGAATCCTGAGAGCAGGTCACTAAATAGCTATCAGATGGCAACAGAATTCAATCACTATAGTATGAACTTGGGCTGGATATGAACCAATGTCATGGTCATAAAGGTTCCTGAGCTCATTACAAATCCACTGAGTTCTCCAAACTCTAATACTTCATTATCATTCTATACGGACACACATACATCAACATCTTTGTATTTTACCAACTGGAAATTGAAGACATTCTTTGCACTGCATTTATGCCAGGAAGATCATTTGGACACTTTTTGGTTTGGAGATCATGTTTTTTTCCCATCATTACAGTGGAGTGTTTTATAGTGAGGGTTGTTATTTAGATTTATATGGTCTGATCTAGTATTTAAACTTATTTATTTCTGTTTTTTGTTGGCTTGTTATGAATGCCTCTGGCAAAATATCATTAAAATAATAATTATAGAAATGATCATAATGATGAGGTAGAATCAGTATCTATTTTTCACCCTGAAAGTTGTCTGCACTCCATCCTCAAATGATTTTGTGATAAGTTAACTCTCTGGAAGGCATAGCATTATTTTTCTGATGCATGTTCAGCTTTTCTACACTAGAACAGAAAAAAAACAACCCCCCGACCAACTGGATCTCCTTAACAGTGTATTTCTTCAGGACTTCTGAATCAGAGCAGATCAGATCATTCTGAACTGATGTGATGTATAATGCCCATATCTGCTATGCAGTCAATTCCTCGCATTTTGTTTGAAGAGATAAGAATAAAGCTCCAGAATTTGGGTGAAATTGTTTTTATTACTGGACTCACAAGATTTATTATGGGCATAAAAAATTCTACTGCAACTGTCACAGGGAGTGATTAAACTTTACATATTGGGGTCCCTGACCCTGGCAGCATGAACTGGATTTGAAACACATCTACTGCTTTGGTCCTTATTTTCATATAGTCCTACTGTCAAACAGAAAATATTTAATCCTTGGAATTCAGTGCGTACAATTTTATTATTGTCTTTAAATCTTCCCCTTGTTTCAACTGCTGTTTATTAAATGTTCTTTTGACATAATATTTTCCTTTCTAAATGTGTCTGGGCTCATGAGGTGAACACAGTGGAGGCAAAACTGAATCTCTGACTTGAAACTATTTACGGACTGCAAGTAATGAAAAAGCAATGACAGATGAAATGGTGACTGTCTTTAGCATTTTGAATCCAGACTTCATTGCACTTGTTGATCAACTTTGAAAAATGAAATATGAACTGTAACATAATATCACTTCCAATGAGTCTTCTATCATCACATAAGGGATTAGGACTGCTACATAATTCTGCTTCTTCTGTAAAAGGGGACACTGTGACATAAAGAGGGGCTGATTGTTCCATTAGTTCTTGATATCATTTAGTACTTATGACATCATCAGCTATATGAATTGATATTTGCAGTCTGTAATTATCGGAAATGCTTTGGAACTGCTTACACAATTTGACATCTAGCCAATTTCTCATCTTCAGAATTTGTTGACTGCTGGACTACTGTACTCCTCCTTCCCTTCCCCAAAAGAGTGGTCTTTTTATTCTTTGGAGATTTGAAACAGATATTGTCTTTCGTGTGACTTAATTTGAATTTATTTTTGGAGTTTTCATATACTTTGGGGACTCAAAGGAGTTGCTGATAAATTAAGCAAATATGCAATAAATAGCTATCTACTGGATTTCAGTATGCATTAATTGTGACTGGACTCCAAGAGTGGGCTTAAAGATGAACTTTCATTATAAGGTGCCATCTTGTACCAGTACCCTGATTATTTCTTCATAGAAATCTTAGTTCCCGGTGTGAAAGAGGACTACAGGCTTGTGGCTTACCAGTATATCTATACTAACAAGCTACTAGTGGGTGCCAAATGATTTACTAGCAGGTATGTTGAGTGCCTGAAGCTATCATCTCCTGTGATGACCTATCCGCTCATCAGTTTGTTCAACACCATGGCATGCATCCATGATCCACTTCATCCTGCTGTCAAAGGCTCTGGTTAATAGGTACCTTCATGTTTAGAGATTTCTAAGTCAGGTAGGTCCATTTCTAACAGATAAATTTAATTTTAGAGAATTATCAGGTGAAGAAGGTCATCCTTTGGTGTCCTATAGTTAAAGGCTATAGGGCTTGTCTATCTGGCAAGTTATTCTGTAGTTTATGTTTGATGCGATAGAGAAGGAGAAGCCAGCAGAAAATTTCAAAGTGATCAGCTAGGAGAATGATCTTTGCAGCAGCATTCAGAATGGTTATGCATGGAGCAAGATTGCATTTGTTAATAGAGTGTCTTTTTCTGGTTTATCTTAAGTCACTTTGGAAGTGACTTAAAATAAACCAGAAAAAAGCAATCTTATTCTGGAATAAGAGTGTCCACATGAGGAGCTAATGTGGAATAGCTATTGTAAAATAGTTATTTGGAATAGCTATGATAGTCAATTATGTGCAAACCCTTATTCAGCAGAAAGCTCCTGCTGAGCTACATTTCCCACTTTCTTATTGCTCAACTGTTTTTTTAGGAAAAAGAAAGGAGTACTTGTGGCACCTTAGAGACTAACAAATTTATTAGAGCATAAGCTTTCGTGAGCTACACCTCACTTCATCGGATGCATTTGGTGGAAAATTTTTAAGTGAGTACTCCTTTTCTTTTTGTGAATATAGACTAACACGGCTGCTACTCTAAAACCTGTTTTTTTAGGAAATCACATTCAAAGAAGGGTGCTGTGTTGGTGCTTAATATAAAAATATAATAACAATGTTAAAAAGGTGCAGAAAATAAACAAAGGAACCTAATACCAAGGCTGTCTGTCCTTGGAGGAATGAAGGATTCAGCTGTGGAAACCAGAGAGCAGTACTTTCCTGTGTGGGGCTGGGACTGAAAACTATATTGTTGTAGAGAAATTTAGGAATAATCAGGCCATTTTCTCCCTTTTCCCCAGCTGTAAAGCTTGCCAGGCTGGGCATTTTCACTGGCTCCAGAGAACAGTTTTATAGCAAGCTGTTTATTATAACACAAAGAGAAAAATGTGCTAATTCTGTACCCTTAGCTGCACAAATAAAGAAAACATGTCATTGATTAACTAATGTGATCCCCAAAGCCTGTTTCTTTTTAACAGACATGGTTTAATCTTTGAGCAGCAGATGCACAAATTGTCTTAAGGCTGAAACTACAAACAGTGTGATTTTGTGAGGAGAACAGTACATGCAGGGAGACTATGGCAACAGTTGCAATATGCTATTTCTCTCTCTCTCTCTTTTGCAGCACTGCACCAAATCTGGCCTGGTGCCTTGCCTTGAAAGACACTTCGTTTCGAGCGCCATCCCCTGAGAGTATGGTTCAGCATCTTCTTTGCTGCGGTGATCAGTGTCTAGCAGTTCATGTGAAAATGGAGCTTCATTCCAGTTCTATTTCTAATCTTTCAAATGAGCAAATTAGTTATGAATTATTTATCGAGAACATTCAAGTGGGCACTAACAAAGGAAAATCAAATGTGCTTAGTACTGCCTTCCATGAAACTTCGGAGCTTTGGAAACGTATCCACCATGCTTCCAGTCATAGCTTCATTTTGTTCTGAAAACTTGACAGGTAGGGTTCACCTCTGCGAGGTTCTGAGCGCATCTTGTGATCTGCTTAGCATCCTTGCCTCCCCGTTGACTCAGTATTATGCAGAATTGGGTCCTTAGTAAGGGAACTAAAAGGCGGTGATTTCTATTGTGCTCTGAACTGATGTGTTCAAACCACTGAGCAAAGCAAATATATTCATTAAATAAAGCTAAGCCTCTCAGGCTCAAATATAATATGCTGAACAAGAACTGAGAGATTTTTTTCTCTTTGCTTTATGGACCTGCAGTATGTCCCTGATCCAGAAAAGCATTTAAGCACGTGAGTAACTTCAAGTACATGAACAGTCATATTAGTTTAAAGCTAAACACATGCGTAAGTGCTTTGCTATATTCAAGTCAGTGGGTTTCAGTATGGCGAATTGGCTGAATTGGCTGACATACTCCGACCCAGTTATTTAATCCACCTTTTTCTCATCAATACAAAATACAATAGATCACTGCCAATCTATTTTGACCACCTTCCAGATATTACAATATTAGACAACTCACTGCCTGGTAATGTATTTTGGGAACTGATTTCCTGAAGCTAAAGTTCTCTTCTTTCATTTGTGGACAAATGTCTTTCGATTGTTTTAAAATGAAAACTGACTCCCACAAATAGCCCTGGCCTCCTATAAATCTCCTGGCTTGTGCCAATTGCAAAATTCGGACTTTTTTATTGTAATAAACTAGCTATGTGTTCAACTTGAATTTTCTATGTGTACAAACTACCTCTCTGAGATGGCATCAGACCCAATCAGCTGTATGCCTTAGGCCCTATGCTGCTGAAAGCTCGTGAAAGTTCTTCTTTAGCCCAAGAGGTAGAGGCCCTCTGCTTTTGAAGAAGGAAAAAGTGGCTTTTATGCTATTTCTAGACCTCTGCTAGAGTAAAATATGGCCATTTGGGGAAGTAGAAGGAAAGGCATATCATGACTGGGAAGGACTTCAGGAGCCACACTGAGAGCATTAAGAATATTTTAGTGCACAGAGTTTTTGAAAGATGTTTATTGCTTGTTTTTAGAGCTGCATTTTGTGTCCCAAACAATATCAACAGATGTGACTTTCTGCTGGAAATGATTAATACATGTCAGCTCTCAATGAAAACTAACAACACCATTAACACTTATGGAGATATTGAAACAGCCGGTATTTTTGAACATTCTTTTGAAATTTAAGTATGTATTTTCACTGGGGGCAGAGCTGCACAACTACCCAGCGCATCCACAGGTGGCAGATCGTGGTAAGCTGTTCAAACTGGCCTGCTTCTGATCCAGAACCAAAATGTTGCCGCCCCTAGTCATTAAGCATCAGTATGCTGATGACGCTGTAGTGCTTGCTCACTTGGAAACAGGTCTTCAGGAGATCATCAGTGTCTTTGCTAAAGCATACCAGAAAATGGGACTGACACTCAACATCCAGAAGACAAAGGTCCTCTATCAGCAAGCTCCTGGGCACAACTCACAGCACGAGCAGTACAGATCCATGATCACCTTCTGGAGAATATTGTGCATTTCCCAAACCTAGGAAGCCACCTCTCAGAGGCAGCTGACACTGATGAAGAAATCTAGTTCCGGCTCAAATGTGCTAGCCGAGCTTTTGATTGTCTGAGAGAGAGGGTGTTTGAAGATTGCGACATCAGAATTAAACCCAAACTTATGGTTTACAAAGCTGTTGTGATCCGCACCCTATTTTATGGGGCTGAAACATGGATAACATATAGGAAACATCTTAAGGCTCTGGAGAAATATCAATGCTGTATGTGTAAGATTCTTTGAATTAAATGGGTGGATAGATGCACTAACATCAGCATCCTCTTGCAAGCTATATCACGAGCATTAAGGAATGATTATCTATCAACTTTGCTGGGCGGGTCATGTTGTTCGGATGCCTGATTCCAGACTGCTAAAACAATTTTTCTGTTCTCAAGTCAGCCAAGGCAAACATATTAGAGGAAGGCAGAAGAAACTTTACAGAGACATCCTCAAGGCTAATATGAGGAAATGTAATATTGACATCAGCTCATGGGAATCTGTAGCTCAGGATTGACAACATTGGAGGAATTGCTTGAGACAGGGAACTCAGCACTTTGAGAACCAGATGTGACTACATGTAATGGAGAAACAGGACTGACAGAAAGAGAGTGTCATGGCTCGAACCAGCTTCCCAAGTTCACTCACCCTGCTCGGTAATACATGTCTGCAATGTGGCAGAGTCTGTGGCTCTAGAATAGGCCTTATCAGCCATCAGCAGGTCCAGAGATAACTTGAAATGGACAATCCATGAAAGACAATCATCCTCAACTTTGAAGGATTGCTGATGATAATGTATTTTTAATATACATTTATTCTTATTTAACACATGATGGTTTACTGTTGAAGACAGTATAATTAATCACAGCAGTATTCCTCTATGAGGCTTTTTGCACATGAGTAATAAATAGGAGATATGAAGAGATTCTTGGCTACATGGTTTTGCCTTTTTGATACCATGTTTTTTATTTGTCATTCATATACATAAATTCACAAATAAGCCACCAATTTTATACATATGCATTATGGATGGACCAAGTTTAACACATGCCCTCAGGGCTCAGGAATTCTAGCAGTGGCCCTGGCAGCTTTAAATATTTACAGTATAATATTATCCTGAGAGGGCTGGGAAAGTGGATTGTTTAATCAATCCTATACTTTGTTCCTATTGCCAAAGCCATAAGAGAATAATTATCAAATGGATTTCAAAAACTGTTCATATCAATGTTTTTATAATTAGCTATTAACACTTTAATATGCAAAGATAGTCACAAAGGGCTGTACCCAAGAGGAAAATTAATTTTGAAAGAAATCATGACCCCATGGTGTGCTATAAGGAATTAGTTGTGTGGGGTCAGAGCCAAGGTTTTCCCAATTAAAAATAATCCTGTATAGTATCTGGATGGTTGCTAGGATCCACTGGAACCCAGAGTGAAAGGCTAATGGAATTTCTCCATTGTCCTCCTATTGGTACAGCTTTCCCTTCCCAGGACAATCACAGAGCATTTAGATTGCTGGCATGCAGGATGTGCAGAGACTTTTGTGGATGGTGGTCAAGCAATCAGTCACCCCAGAAGCCTTGTCTTTGCTAGGAAAAAAGGTGTGTTCTTAATTTGTTAGCTAACTCAAGGTAAAATCGTAGCAGTAACTAAGACAAGGCAGTTTGTAGATTTATAGATTTCTCACAAGGTAGCTGGTTAAGTTATAGACTATTAACTTGACCTGCTAACTCATAAAAACTACAACTGCCTTGTCTTCACTAGGATTTTACCTTGAGTTAGCTGACTCAAGTGAAGAGCACACCTTTTCTCCTAGTGAAGACACAGCCAGAGATTGTGTGTGTGTGCGCACGCATGCACATTTTTCTTGGTCAGCAGCCAGAGACAAGATTGGGAGCAGTGAGACAGCTGCATTTTAAAACTTTGTTTGCATAAGATGCAAAGGATTCTTGGCTATGGGAGCTTGGGAGGAAGAAATGGCAGTTTTGGAGTCATGAATGGGAAAAGGTAGGGAAGCCCTGCTCTAGTCTCATAGCATAGTCTCATAGTCTCAGTCTACTGTACTGTTCTGTCTTTGTTCTCTACACAACATTAATAATATGAGGAAACCAAATGAACACAGTTGGGTTCCAAATAACTGTGTTTACTAACTATATATAAATATACAAGGCCTAGCAGGATTGTGGTGGGTTCTGCAAGAGAACACAGGGAGGCCCACTAGAGAGCTTCCAAACTATTTAAAGGGATTGTGATGGGGTGTATACCCTATACTGGCATGAAAAAGGTTGACTAGAGCTAGAAAGCTCACTTAAGGTACCTGGACACTCTGGGTGGGTTGGCCAGCCCCATGTGATGATGAATCCCAATTGAGGGAGGAGCTGGGGGTTACTATAAAGAGAGGAGGTTTGTAATAAAAAGGGAGCTGTGGAGCAAGAGACAGGAATTCTGCAGTCACTCTCTGGGATCATTGTTTCATAGACTCGAAAGCTTGAAGGGACCACTGTGATCATATAGTCTGACCTCGTGTAGAACATAGGTCGTAGAACTTTCCCAAAATAATTCCTAGAGCAGATCTTTTAGAAAAACATCCTTAAATCTTGACTTAAAAATGGTCAGTGATGTAGAATCCATATAGCCCTTGATAAATTGTTCCAATGATTAATTACCCTCCCTTTCAAAAATTTATGCTTTATTTCCATTCTGAAGTTGTCTTACTTCAGCTCCCAGCCATTGTATTGTGCTATACCTTTCTCAGCTAGATATAAGAGTCCATTATTAAATATTTGTTCCTGACATAGATACTTCTAGATTGTAATCAAGTCACCCCTTAATCTTTTCTTTGTTAAGATAAATAGACGGAGGTCCTTGAGTCTATCACAATAAGTCATGTTTACTAATCCTTTAATAATTCTCATGGCTCTTCTCTGAACTCTCTCCAATTTATCAACATCCTTCTTGAATTGTGGGCACCAGAACTGGAAACTGTATTCCAGCAATGGTTGCACCAGTGCCAAATACAAGGTAAAACAACCTCTCTACTCCTACTGAGGATTTCCCCGTTTATGCTTCCCTGGATCGCATTAGCTCTTTTGGCCACTTTATTAGTCACATCAGTGACCTGGCCACTTAATTATTTACCACTTCCCAATTTTTGTGTCATCTCCAAATTTTATCAATGATGATTTTATGTTTTCTTCTGGATCATTGATAAAAACTGTTAAGAAGTTTAGGACCAATAACTGATCCCTGTAGAATCCCAATGGAAACATACTAGCTCAATGATCATTCACCATTTACAGTGTCATTTTGAGACCTATCTGTTAGCCAGTTTTTAATCCATTTATTGTGTGCCACGTTAATTATATATCATTCAAGTTTTTTAATCAAAGTGTCACATGGTACCAAATTAAACACCTTATAGAAGCCCAAGTATGTTACATCAGCGCTATTACCTTTATCAACCAAAGATATCATGTTTGTTTGCATAAATTAAATTACTGTCCTTTAATTCTTTATTAATTGAGTCTCGTATCAGCCAGTCCATTATCTTGCCTAGGCTCAATGTCAGGCTGAAAGGCCTATAATTACCTGGGTTATCCCATTTCCCCTTTTTTAAAAATGGCACAATAATCATTTTCTTACAGTCTTTGGGAACTTCTCCTGTGCTCCAGGACTTTTTGAAAATAAATATTAATGGTCCATCAACCTCCTCAGCCAGGCTTTTTAAAACTCTTGGTTGCAAGTTATTTGGACCTGGTGATTTAAAAATCACCTGGTGATCTAACTTTAGTAGCTTTTGTTTAATGTCCTCTGGAGACACTAGTGGAATAGAAAGAGTGATATTATCACCATATGATGAGACTATATCATCTGTTTTTTTTCCCAAACACAGAACAGAAATATTTATTGAATACTTCTGCCTTTTCTGCATTATTATTGGTTATTTTATGGATCCATTTCCATCTAGTAATGGACCAGTAACATTGTCAGGATTCTTTTTGTTCTTCATATATTTGAAAAATTCTTTCTTATTATCCTTAACTCTGGTGGCCATAGATTTCTTTTTGTGTTCCTTTGCTTCCCTTATCAATTTTCTACAATTTATAATTTATTATTTATATTAATTGCTATCAACTTCCCCATCTTCTATTTGTTGTATTTATTTATTTAATTTATTTATTATAGATACCTTCACTTCCCCTCCTATCCAGGTCATTTTTTAAACCAGCACAGCCTTCTTCCTCAATTGTGTCTTTTTGGGCATCTAGTAAGATGTTCTTGAAGGATTCCCCATTATCATTCACATTTTTCTAATTATATGCTTCCTCTCAGCTGATTTGGCTCATAATTAGTTTCAGCTTTGTGAAATGGCCCTGTTAAAGCATCAAGTACATATAGTACTGGTCTGGACTTTATTTTGCTTGCATATTATAAATATGATCATTTAACTCATGATCATTCTTAGATTCATAGATTCATAGATACTAAGGTCAGAAGGGACCACTCTGATCATCTAGTCCGACCTCCTGCACAGCGCAGGCCACAGAATGTCACCCACCACTCCTATGAAAAACCTCACCCATGTCTGAGCTATTGAAGTCCTCAAATCATGGTTCAAAACTTCAAGGAGCAGAGAAGCCTCCCTCAAGTCAACCATGCCCCATGCTACAGAGGAAGGCGAAAAACCTCCAGGGCCTCTCCAATCTGCCCTGGAGGAAAATTCCTTCCCGACCCCAAATATGGCAATCAGCTAAACCCTGAGCATATGGGCAAGATTCACCAGCCAGATACCCAGGAAAGAATTTTCTATAGTAACTCAGATCCCATCCATCTAATATCCCATCTCAGGGGATTTGGCCTATTTACCCTGAATATTTAAAGATCAGTTACTTACCAAAATCCCATTATCCCATCATACCATCTCCTCCATAAACTTATCGAGTAGAATCTTAAAACCAGATAGATCTTTTGCCCCCACTGCTTCCCTTGGAAGGTTATTCCAAAACTTCACTCCTCTGATGGTTAAAAACCTTCGTCTGATTTCAAGTCTAAACTTCCTGGTGGCCAGTTTATACCCATTTGTTCTTGTGTCCACATTGGTGCTGAGCTTAAATAATTCCTCTCCCTCTCCTATATTTATCCCTCTGATATATTTATAGAGAGCAATCATATCTCCCCTCAACCTTCTTTTAGTTAGGCTAAAATTCTACCTAAGTTACCATTAATTTTTAATTCTGTGATCAGTTCTTCGTTATCTGTTAGGATAAGACCTAATACAGATTTCCCCTTCATTGGTTGCAACACTTTTTGAGTTAGGAAATTGTCATTTTGTAATGTTAAGACATTCCAAGGATGTTTCAGAACTGGCAGCATGAGACCTCCAGCATATGTCACTCAAATTGAAGTCTCCCATGATCACACAGTTTTTTCCCCTACACACTATAGATAGATAAAAAGCTGGTCATCCTGTTCCCTAATGTGATTTGGTAGTCTGTAGCAGACACCAACTAATACCCTTCTTATGCTTTTGTTAGGACCTTGATCCATAAGTATTCAAGATCAGTTCCTTCTGAGTTATCAGTGACTCAGAAACAGATAATGCCAACATTATGTGAATCATCCCACTAGTTTTCAGTAATACTAACTAGATTGAATTTATGCTCTTAAATGAGCAATTCCAATTCCTCTTGTTTGTTACCCTGGCTCCTAGCATTGGTGTATAGGTAATTCAAGAATTTCCTCTCTTCATGTCCTTCAGTTCCTTGGTTAATTTTAATTAATCAGAGTGGAAGGAGCCCGAGGAGGGCAGAAGGGTTTTTAAGTTTATATTTACATGCTGGGACTGCTTCGGAGATTCCAGGGGAGAGCTCTGCAAATCTTAGCTCTGCATGAAAGATAAGCTTGGAGAATTCTAAGAATTCTAAGAAAGGCTGAGTAAGAAAAAGCCCAGGAAGCAGCAGCAAGGAGGTGAACTGACCACACCTTGGCTGCTGGTTATGGTTATGGGGTGGTAGCCAGTGTAGTAAGAGAGCCTGGGTCCCCCTACCAGTCACTGGGAAGGTGGCCTGAGTCTAGAGATGGAAACAAGGATGACAGAGAGCCTTGAGAGAAGGGTGGGAGGACAATGGGGCCTGGAATTTGGGCTGAAGACCTTGTTATAAGGTCACTGGATTGTTCATTTGTGGGACTTTGATACCCTGGAAGGGGAGAGACTTTGAAGTGACCTGGCTGATGGGTCAAGCCACAAGAAGGGCAACCACTGCAGGGCCAGAGCAGCTGTTGGCAAGGAGGCAGGAGACAATGAATGAACAGCTATGTCAAGCCCAGCCACAAGGGGGAAACCTAAGGTTAGCATACTCTTCTACAGGAATACTACCCAGTTCCTAGACCTATACATTACTTGAACCTTTTCCATTAGTCCAAAAATTCAAGAAAATCTTGATTTGTTCAGAATTACAATGAGTTTTGTAATCCCATTCTTGTCCCTAATGAAGATTAATGTGAAATTTAATTCACATAATTAAATTTCCCTTCTAATATGATTGGCAGGTCTAGATCTCTGCTCACAAGGTGGAGAATATTACAGGCGTTAGATGTCAGGATTAAGGCTCCCTGGGAAATGTGAGTAGAGATGGATGCAGTGATCTTATACGCAGATGAAAGTCCATTGACGTCAGTGGAGATTCTTAGATTTACATTTGTGTCACTGAGGACTGAATTTGGCTCACAGTGCCTAATCAGTTAATACTACTTATCTGAGTTTATTTCTCAAATAACATTTTTAAAAGAAAAAATCCTGAATGTAGTTTTAGTAAGAGAGAAATTCTTCCCTTCTGGGCTGTAGATGAATTGTGAGCTACTATATCCCTTTTTTGAAATGTCCACGGGGAATGGAAAAACCCCATGAGCCTTCTTGTGACAGTGAACAGAGACTCATCTTGACAAGTGGTGGACTACCTTTATTGTTCAAATGTTGTATGCTGGCAACTAGCATCATCTGCTCTTGAAGTAAAGTGGTACTGAGTCACTTTACCTTGCGTGATCCTGTTTTGCTCCCCAAAGCCACACTCCAGATGCCGTCTAGTTTTATCTGACTTATACATTCCAATTTATTTTTAGTCATTTGCATTCTGCTTAGTTCATGAAAGTGTACTTATGGTGTATTTTGTCATCTTTACATGCTATCAGTTGTAGCCCCACAAAAGAGGTGGAAAGCATACCCGTATCCCCCTCACATGAAGCATCCCTAATTTAGAACCAAAACTAGCAATTCTTTAAAAATGCTAGCAAGTAAAGCAGATTAGTCCTGAGACGAGCTTTGATTCACACACTGGCTATTTACATAGGATTTTCTAGAGACAGGTGTGGCCAAACCTGTCTGACATGTGGAACCTAGAATAATAAAGAATGAGACTTCAAGTTGCAAGTAACTTTCAGGGCTGCTGCTTTCTCACCACCATAGCAAGCTGCCTTGGACTGTATGTGGGGGAGGGGCGGATGTTGAGGGTGGGAGATTATCGTGTGTGTGTGCGCGCGCGCGGTCACTAATGGTTATGTGGGTAGAGGGAGAAATGTGCTTCACTTTTGTTTAGTTTTGTAATGATTCTAGATTGTATTTTTTAATTAAAATGGCAAGGTCACTTACAGCCCAGTAAAGATATTCTTTTATGTTGCTACATTTATATCCAAAGAAATAAACACAATTTTGGGGTGAAATACTCCATTATTACAGCACTGAGGCAAACTTCTTCTGTGCCTGTAACTCACAGCAACAGGAACAAACGGAAGCACATCATTTCACGCTCAGCTGTTAAACTTTGGCCTAGCTGCTGTGCACAGGTCATCGGAGCTGCATTTTGGCTAACCCTGTTATAAAAGTCTTAGCAGTCAACACAACTAAAGTGTGAGTTGTTTTCATTTCCTTTGTGTGAATCATAAACAGGGTTGTTTACTGCAGAAACTTCCAATCAGTTATAAATATCTGCAAGTTCACTGAAGGTAACGGTACGAAACGGGTGTCTGAGAACATAATGGGAATATACAGTGTTGTAGCCGTGTCGGTCCCAGGATTTGAGAGAGATAAAGTAGGTGAAGTAATATCTTCTATTGGACCAACTTCTGTTGGCGAGAGAGACAAGCTTTAGAATTTACAGAGTTCTTCTATGTAAGCTTGAAAGCTTGTCTCTTTCCCCAGCAGCAGTTGGTTCAATAAAAGATATTACCTCAACCCCCTTATTTCTCTAACATAATGGGAAGTCTGCTAAATTGCATAGATATAAATGAAAGCATAATTTGGCCTTTAGAAACTCTAGGTTTAGAGGTCTTACAAAGAGTGCAGATGCAAGTGGTTGGTGATCAGCTGATGACGTGTGTGAATAAAGAACCTGGCTTGACTTTCAGAACCCAGGATGAGTTTGCAGGGCTTGCCCTAAAAAAAAAAAAAAAAAAAAAAAAAAATCTTTGTGTCAGTAAACTGAACTCATCTGCTATAGAAATAATTGAGCAATGTCAACAATGGAACTAAAAAGAAGAGGAGTACTTGTGGCACCTTAGAGACTAACAAATTTATTGCATCCGATGAAGTGAGCTGTAGTTCACGAAAGCTTATGCTCAAATAAATTTGTTAGTCTCTAAGGTGCCACAAGTATTCCTTTTCTTTTTGCGAATACAGACTAACACGGCTGCTACTCTGAAACAATGGAACTATTCACTGTTTTCCCTGACTCCAATTTTAGAGTAAAATTTTATTTGAAAGGTTTCAAATTTTATTCTGGATGATGTATATTTGAAAAGTTTTGGACAGTGAAGACTGCAAATATACTAATTAAAAAAAAAAAAAAAAAGTAACCAGAGGGTGGAACCACTTCCAGACCTCTTGTTTAGAGCGTTCTAACTTCTCTCTTTATGGCATTTTGTTTGCTGAAACTTAATTTGATGATGAAAAATGTTATTGTAGCTGGATACTTTTGCAAAGCAATTTCAGACATTTTGACAGCCCCTTTCAGTGAATTATTTAATCACATGCATTTACTATTTTCAGCACTTTGGTCCTGATCTTGCTTCTTCTGAAGTCAATAGAATCACCAGGCCCCACAAACAGTTTTCTTTGCTTTTGAAAGGGGCATATCTGGACTAGCTGGATATGACATTTAAACAAATAAACCCTCTAAACCAAACCAAATGAACCCTCTACAATGTGATGTTCTAGCTGAGATGCTAAAGTCAGGAAACTCAGTTATTATTGCTATACCTACTCTAATTCTGTTTACTGGCACATAGTATTATATAGTATGTTAACCATAATACCTTTTTACTCAGACACCTACAACACCACACATGTACCCTACCCAATACAGTGTTCTATTACTGGTGATTTTTTGTTTTAGCTTAGAATTTCTCTCTGAATGCTATTTTTTCAAACTATTTTTTTTTCAGATTTAATCCTAGATAATTCCTTAGTGTCACCAACAGAGAAACATTATTGTAATAAGTTAGAGTTTCTTAGGTGTCTTATCAAGATTCAAAATTCACACTTACAAAGCAAAACACCTTTATAAATGACAGAACAAGTCAGGGTAACATTGTCTCTGGATCAAAATTGTAGCAGCTAGGTGCATTTGACTTACAGCAATAATTTCCTTTTATTCCTGCACAACCAGTTGTAAAAACCGATAACCAACTTTAAGTTTGTCATCCTAAAGGATTAGCTTTAAACCTTATACAGAACTACAGAATAATTCTTTACACAGATATATAGAGATGCAGTGCATCTTTTTCTTTCCTACTTGGTGGATTCAGAGTTCTTCTAACAAGTGAAAGTGCAAGTGCCTGGGTGTTCAAATGTGAACTCCATGAATGTATCTGTAAACCAATCTTACTTTTCACTCACCTTCAACACTTTGTAAATATATTTCCCACATATAAGTAAGATTTGAAGTATCTCTGAGACTAAATGGACAACATCTAACACTTGTGTCCATCAGGAGCAGTTTAGGGTCCCACTCCATCTGTTAAGTTGTTTGTGGTCATTTGGAAAATAATCTTTTCCACATTAGCCTTATCCATTTCTAAATTGCCCTAGAATAGTTGCATCTACTGTAGCTGAACTCCAGTTGTAATAAGTGGTCTTGTACGGGAAGCACTGTCTCTCCACCATGGCTTATGTTTCCTGGAGCAGTATTAAACAATATTTTAAGCAGTGCCCTGACTTTAACTAATGAGTTACTGAGGTCAACATACACAGAGATGAATGATGTTAAAATCAGTTTTACAAAGTGTTCAAGACTAGTGTGCTAAGGGCACAGGCCATATCTACATCTGGTGCAGGGAAAAAACGTTTCCTCTCTTAGCTGACCTCTGAGAGGCAGCTACATGCAGCTCCAGCAGATATCCTTGCCAGGTGTCCAGCTTCTCCTTTCCTCTGCATGGGGGAAAAAGAGGCCCATACAATATCCCTGAAATCCCAGAATGAGTAAAGGGCCAAACCCAAGAGGAAGGCATGAGCAGTGAACAGGTCCTGAGTCCTCTGTGGGACATAAAGCTTGGAGGACAAAGGATGTCTGGGATAGAGTATGGAATAAGTCCTACATATGGGCTAATGTTTGCGGGTAACTGTAGAACCAGAAGCCACCCCAGTATTGGATAGGGTACTATACAAACTTTTTTACAGCCCTTCTTACAATGGTCAGAGGTTATTTGAATGCAGCAGCATTCAAGCATCTATGCCTTCATGCTCTGTGAAGCTGTAACAAAAAGAGGATGGTGATCAATTGTTCTTCATGTCCACTGAAGGTAGGAAAAGTAGTACAGTAAAAGCTTTGTTATCTGGCATGTTAGAGAATGGGGGGGTGCTGGTTAGTCAAAAATTCTGGTTAACTCAGAGTTATACTTACCAATGGTGGGAGGGAATTTCGGTGTGGGAAGGGGCTTAAGGTTGGGGTGCAAGGCACTGGCTCTGGGAGGGTGTTTGGGTGTGTGAGGGGGCTCGGGACAGGGGGTTGGGGTGCAGGAGAGGTTTCAGGGGGCAGGAAGCACTCATCTTTTGCGACTCTCCACAAGCGACAACATGTCCCTGCTGCTTCTAGGCGGAGGCGTGGCCAGGCGGCTCTGTGCGCTGCCTCCGCAGTCCCTGGCCAATGGGAGCTGCAGAGCCAGCACTTGGGGCGGGGGGGGGGGGGCAGCGCACGGAGGAGCAGATTAGGGTCCAGCGCACGGAGCCCCGTGGCCATTTCTCCACCTAGGAGCAGCAGGGACCTTTCACCACTTCTGGGGAGCCACATGGAGCCAGGCAGGGAGCCTGCCAGCCCCACGTCAATCGGACTTTTAATGGTCCAGACAACTGTGCTGACCAAAGCTGCCAGGGTCCTTTTTCGACCGGGTATCCTGGTCAAAAACCAGACATCTGGCAACCCCATTGAAGATTTGTATTGGAAGATATCAGTATGCCGATTTCTAGAGCTTTCTGGTTGGTAAAGTGCCAGATAACACAGCTTTTACTGTAATTAGATTAATCTGCAGCAAGGGAGATTTAAATTAGATATCAGGCAAAACTTTTAAACTATAAGGATTGCAAAGTACTGGAATAGATCACCAAGGGAAGTTGTTTCAGAGTAGCAGCCATGTTAGTCTTTATTCGCAAAAAGAAAAAGGAGTACTTGTGGCACCTTAGAGACTAACAAATTTGAGCATAAGCTTTCGTGAGCTACAGCTCACTTCATCATTCGGAGGTTTTTAAGAACAGATGAGACAAACACATGGGGAGATGGATTAGAAGATAACCTCTCAAGGTCTTTTCCAGTCCTACATTTTTATGAAAAGTTCTATTGTCAGGAATTGTATTCTATACCAGTTATACGCTTTAATTCTGGTTAGTTTTTGTGAGCAGATGCCTTTTCCAACCTGCTCCCAAACATAATCCACACACTGTAGAGAGTTCAAACTCACCTAACTTATTTCAGAGTAGTAGCCGTGTTAGTCTGTATTCGCAAAACAAAAAGGAGTACTTGTGGCACCTTAGAGACTAACAAATTTATTTGAGCATAAATTTTCGTGTCACTGTAACTCCAAACAATTTTAACAAATACATCATGCACAAATGTGCTCCCAATGCAGTACAGTGTGCAAAATACCACCTTTTGGATTAGCTTGCTTTCAGCAGATCTTTGGGTGTTACCATAATATATAATAATTACTACTAATACTCTACCCACTATTTCATTTTGAACTATTTTGGTGCCAGAGGAGGTGGAGATAACTGGCATATCAGCACAATAGGTTCAAATAGTGTTTCATGACAGTCCAACAGTCTCCCTGTGACATTCTGAAACCTCTAAGAATCAAAGTGCTTCTGGGAACTGTGGAATACATACTCAAAAGTCTTTGCAACTGAAATTGTTTAGAATAGTCCTAGTGTTGACACATGGCAAAATATGTGGACACCATTTGTGCTTAAACCACTTATAATTCATAGGTTCAATGAGGAATGATACAGTTCTCTTCTGCAGATATTGCCATAGTATAGACAGTCAAAAATTGTTTTCAGCAGTTAATGATAGCAGAACTGAACCCATTCTCCTTGTCTGTATTGTTCCAATTGGCTCTCAACTGTCAAACAATCATTCAGGCAACAGGGACTAGCTGACCCTACTCTTTAAATGTTATATCATATCATCATTCTCAAACATGCATAGTCTGTAAGGACTGTTGCGCCAGCCAAGGTTGATGGTGTGCTGGATGTCATGTAGTGAAGTTTCCACATCTGGCTCAATTTTGCGAATCCAGGAATCTCTGAGGCAGCCCCGCAGGCAGTGAACATAAGAATGGCCATACTGGGTCAGACCAAAGGTCCATCCAGCCCAGTATCCTGTCTGCTGACAGTGGCCAATGCCAGGTGCCCCAGAGGGAGTGAACCTAATAGGTAATGATCAAGTGATCTCTCTACCACCATCCATCTTCACCCTCTGAAAAACAGAGGCTAGGGACACCATTCCTTACCCCTCCTGGCTAATAGCCATTAATGGACTTAACCTCCATGAATTTATCTAGTTCTCTTTTAAACCCTTTTATAGTCCTAGCCTTCACAACCTCCTCAAGCAAGGAGATCCACAGGTTGACTGTGCGCTGTGTGAAGAAGAACTTCCTTCCAATTTGTTTTAAACCTTCTGTCCATTAATTTCATTTGGTGGCCCTTAGTTCTTATATTATGGGAACAAGTAAATAACTTTTCCTTTTTCACTTTCTCCACACCACTCATGATTTTATATACCTCTATCATTTCTCCCCTTAGTCTCCTCTTTTCCAAGCTGAAAAGTTCTAGCCTCTTTAATCTCTTCTCATATGGGACCCGTTCCAACCCCCTAATCATTTTAGTTGCCCTTCTCTGAACCTTTTCTAAAGCCAGTATATCTTTTTTGAGATGAGGAGACCACATCTGTACACAGTATTCAAGATGTGGGCGTACCATGGATTTATATAAGAGCAATAAGATATTCTCCGTCTTATTCTCTATCCCTTTTTTAATGATTCCTAATATCCTGTTTGCTTTTTTGACTGCCGCTGCACACTGCATGGACATCTTCAGAGAACTGTCCACGATGACTCCATGACTCAGGTTCATGGAGAATCTGAGAGTGTGGCATGCTGGGTTGTTTTTGTCCATCCTGGCAACATGGTCGGAGAGCATGTAACATAATCTGAAAAGGAAAAATACTTGGGATTGAATCCTTTTTTGTTTCTTTTTCTTGTATCAATAAAGCCTGAAAGGTATTTCTTCTGGATTTTTTCTTTTATAAATAGTTGGAAAAGGTGAAGACTGATGGGTGTTCTCATGTTTTTACATTGGAAGTGCAGGTGTTGTATACCTTAGAAGACTAGCTTGATCTACATTAAATTTAGAAAGTCTTCATAATCTTTCCCATCATTTTAGACTAACAGCAGTATTACCACCACCAAACATTCAAAAATAACGAATCAGGCTCATACAATTTACAAGAGTTACTTATATAATCATGAGATTTAAAAAAAAAAATAAATGTTGTGTTCCTTTCATTTGACTGGTCTTGGAACCTTTAGGGTTCACATTTTCAAGCTTTTCTCCTCAACCATGAGGGTTAGAAACATTTTACAAGCCTCACAATAAAATCATGAGGATTAGGGATGCCGTGAGACAGCAGTGCTGCGATAGAGGTGTTCAGCTGCTACCAGGCTGTAGACAACGTCTGAACAAGGTTAGAGTGCTTGAAACGCCACCCACCTCCAGGAGGTGTCTACACGAGAGTACCACCATTATTGCCACCAATGAAGCTAAATCAGGGATAGTAGTGGTGAGAGAATTTTAGCAATGAAAACCCAGTGTAGACACCAGTATTATGACCCAGATAGTCAAAAATCCTGAGTCAGCTCTTCACAAAATAATGAGATTGGTTTAAAAATAATTAGATTAAAATAAATGCATTGGATTTCTTTTGATTTGCCTTCTGGTTTTTGACCCCTTAAACTGCACTTGGGTCAGATTTTCGAACTCCAGTCTCTCCACCCAGAAGGTCTAGAAAGTTATGTTTGTTTTTAAATGAAAGCTGAAGTGCTCAGGTTAGCACGTGTAGGCTACAGCTGGGGTTTTAAAGACAAAAACAACTGTCAGGAAGTGAAGGGAATTGGTTTTATTCAGATTGTTGGAAAATGTTTTTTTGGGTTCACAGCCTTCGAACACGGGCGAAAAGGTCGGGTTGGTTAATGCCTCTTCTCCCAGCTCCCTCATTTCTTTTTTGCCATCACAATAAATGGACACCCAGTACAAATCCATGGTCTAAACCAGTAAAATGACCGCCCCGCCCCACACCAGTGGGAGACTACAAGTCCCAGCATGCAATGCTCGGCCAGGCTCTCACAATGTAACTTCTATACCGCAACATGCAATGCGCCTTATGTTCTAGAAAAACTACAAGCCCCAGCGTGCTTTATCATAGACCACTTCGCCCGCTTCGGCGCATTGCATGCAGGGATTCGTAGTCTTCGAAGCCTACGCTTCTTTCCTCCGCCTCTTCCCCTCTGTAACCGCTGCCTCCACGTCCCGCGCACGCTCTGCGCCACGTACGCTGTGACATCGCCCGAACAGCAGCGCGAGCCTGCCTGAGCCAATCAGCGGCTACAAAATCGCGTCGCTCAGGCGGCTCGCGAGAGCCTGCTTGAACTTTGACCTCGTCCCAAGCGCGAGCTGCGGCCGTCTCGGGTTCTGTTCCTTTCCCCTCCTCCCGCCTGAGCGAGGCCGCTCCCTCCCCCCCCGTCTCACCAAGTGGCGATGAGCCTGCCCCCCCGGCGGCGCCCTCACTGATCCCCCTCCCTTCTCGCTCCGCGCCGCCCCCGGGGACACAGCCGCCGCACCCAGCCAGCGCCGTCCCCAGCAGCGGGCGAGGTGGAGCCGGCGAGGCCCAGAAGACACCCCCCACCGGGACCATCAACATGGCGAGCGCCTCCTACCACATCTCCAACCTGCTGGAGAAAATGACATCCAGCGACAAAGACTTCAGGTGAGCGCCGGGCCCCCCCCGCCCTGAGCTCCCCGCGCAGGCCCCTTATCTCTCCCCTGTCTTCTGAGCCCGCTCTCCGCCTGCGACCCGGGGGCCTCCCCGCGAGGCTGCTGCTCCTCCTATCGCAACCCGGGCCTGGCTCTTGTGCCCCCGCGGCAGGAGGCCGATGACTCCGGGGCCTGTGGCTCGTGGGCAGAGGCCCGGCGGTCAGAGCCGCGGCGGGGGCTGGCCTGGAGAGATGTGCGGTAGGAGCGCGCCCTTCCCCCGCCCACCCGTCGGGAAGCATTGCAGGGGGCGGTGAGCGGGGGTCTGGGCTCAGGGGGAAATCCCAGCCTCTCTCCTCCCCCCCAGGCTGGCCCCGAGTTTTCTGGCGCCCAGCGAAAGTTTAGTCTAAGTTGCTTGGCTTCTTCTCGGTGTGTGTGAAGTGGGGAGACGAGAGCCGAGTGCACCGTGCTCAGAAGTCCTCCTGGGGTTGAGAGGCGGGGAGCCACTAAGGGCTGACCTCAGTAGTTGGCGACCTGCGTGTGATTTCAGTCCATTAGCTCCATCGGGAGGCTGTCCCACGAGGGCAGGGTTGACGTTGATAGAAAAGCGTTGGTGCCTACTAGCCTTGTTGCACCTGTTCTGTGGTCAGACGGTTTCTTGCTCCAAGGCCGACCATGAAAGTCCATGCTTGAAGTTTTTGTAAGGGAAGCCTAACTGAAAATTATATCTGATGGAGGGGAAAGTGACTTAAAGTTTAGGATTTGTCACAACAGAACTAGAATTGTGCAGGTGCACTCAAATAGTAGCTGTTTGCTAGTAATCATAGTTCTACATCACTGTAGATTAAAGAAGTTGTGCATATAAACGTTGAATATTTGACAGTGAAATGACAACATAAAATATTGGATTTGTTTCATTATAAATATACTGTAGAAAACAAAGTTGAGGTTTTGTCTCCATGCATTAATTTTTTTAAAACATTTCTTGAACCAGCAGTGGAAGGCTAAATGTGTCAGCTACTGAATGCATCAGGTTAAAAATCCTTTAAAAAATTTGGGTATAAGCTTTCATGGGTAAAAAAAACAAACTTCAGACATCTGAAGAAGTCTGCTTTTTACCCATGAAAGCTTATGCCCAAATAAATCTGTTAGTCTTTAAGGTGCCTCCTCCTGATAATTAAGAAAAATTATTCTTTTGTATTAAATAGCTTAGCAAATCAAAGTTAAATCTAATTTACATCTTGTGTATATGGTACATTTGCATTTAACTCAACATGGACAATAGATTAATCACTTATTTTTGTTGTTAGGAATTTTCTGGTAAGTCTGATTCCTAGTTCTCACGGACTACCACAGTGCTACAATGTTTAGCTTGCAGTCACTGAAAGGGAATATACACATCCAAATAAAACTATTTCAAAGATCTTTGTATAATAAAGATGGTAGGTGAGCTCTGGTTTTCAATTTACAGTATATATAAGCCTTTGTGCACTCAATAAAGCAGTCATAGCATTTAGAGACTAGCTTTATTAGATTTAACTATTGATACTTAGTGTTCAGATTGTTCAGGAGAGTCTTTTGCCTGATTAGATAACTGGCCTAGAATGTTATTTTAAGAATAAAGCTACACCTCGACAAATCAAAGGCGTGCTATGTTTAATATTTTTTCCTTTATAAATTATTTAGGAGACCAATATTGTAATAGTACAACCTAACATGGAAAATGGTGTTTCAAATGTTTTCTGTTAAATCTTGTTTCTTCATGTTAAGAACTGTTAGAGCTTTTCCAAATTAATTTTTTTCATGCGATTAAATGTTTTATATTTTGCATTGGTGAGGAGAGTGGGTAGCTTCTAAAGATGTAGCTAGAGAGTTACCACTATACTTACTGATTTTGATGGGTTTAAAGTTTTCACAAAAAACTGGCCTGTGTGAAAACTGGCATACAATATTAGCCTAGAAAGTGCATTTTTCCAGCCAAAAATGTTTAAAGTTTCTTTGACAGTTTGAGTACAAACAGTAGAAGTATATTTGTTCTAAGTGGTTTTTAGATTTTATTCATTCGTCTATATTGAAAAATAATTTTGGACTGTTTAGCATGTTTGAATTCCCAAACTATAAAAGATATGGTTAAGAATTCAGGTTTGTGAAGTGACTTAAGTACTAACAATTTTTCTTAATTCCGTTTTATGTATTGTGAATCCAGTAAAATATTCAGAATATGTATTTGCATATGGAATGAAATCTTACATTAAGAATCTGCTTTTTAAGTCCCCCACTGCTGTAGATTTTTTTTTAGTAATACTTAAACCATACCTTAAAGAGGGATGATGGAGATGCACACTTTCTATTACCAAGGAAGGAGAGAATTAACTACATTAGATTGATTACTTGTTACATTAATAGTATTTTGTAGCCATTTGCTTTAACTGTCCAATCAAGATTGTCCTAAAAACTTTACTTGATACTAGAGAGACAAGACAGGTGAGGTAATATCTTTTTGGACCACTTTGTTGGTGAGAGAAACTTTCAAGCTTACACAGAACTCTTCTTCAGTTCTTTTGATATGGTCATTTGTAGTGTTTTGATCTCAAAATGCTCTTTTTAGAATTTGGAGCTCCTGGATGCAGCCCATGCTATAGCAGGCAGATTCTGTTCCCCAGGAAGTGTGGGATGACAACTGTGGTGAAGGTGATTTTTTGCAGCTGGGAGTCAAGGCTGCTGTTGCACTGCTGAAGTGCAAGATGAGTTGGGCATTGGGAAGCTGCTGGGGACAGGTGCTGAGGGAGTCTATAGAACCTGGAGCTGAAATAAATGGGAGCTGCCGATCAGAAAAGCAAACCCAAATAGGTGTTGAGAGGGCTTAGGGGAAAGCTGTAGAAAGGGAGTGAGAACCTGTGTACAGTTCACTTGACTATCTTAAACCTGGTCTACGCTGGAAAATTAGATTGAGTGATATAGCTACGTTAGTTCTCAGAAAAATCGTGTGTCCAGAGTGGCACAATTAGACAGACCTAACCCCCGATTGAGATGCAGCTGAGTCAACAGAAGAATTCTTCTGTTGACCTAGCTGCTGTCTCTCAGAGAGGTGGATTAACTACATGGATGGAAAAATCCCTTCTGTTGATTTAGGAAGTATCTACCCTGTGGTATTACAGTGCCATAATTGCATAGACATACCCCTGATCAGCAGCTGCCTTCTCCATGTCCCTACTTTTCCATTTCCTTCACCAAGTTCCTGCCTTGGCCTTCTTCATGTTAAAGTTGGTTCCCTACAGGTCTTTCCCTGGTTCTGCAGGATCCCACTGACATATTCAGCAACTTGCCACATGCAGCTTGAAGAAACTTTCAAGGATACTTTCTAAAATAAAGACTTGTAGCTATACTTCTATTGGTTTTATGTTTATAAAAGTTTGCTTTTACAAAATCTGTTTGCAGCAATTGAAAGTATTGTTTTAAACCTTGATAAATTTCTGTCTTCACACTTCCTATGAATTCCATTTTGGATAGTTATTCAGACCTTTACTTTAACATAGTGTAAACAGTAGAAGTAAATTAAGTTTGTGATTACCTTTGTTCTTGAGGAGAAATTACAAGATAAATGAAAGATTATTGCTGTTAGAAATGTTGTAAGAAGCTTTTCTTGTATCAATTTATTATAAAACTATAAGTAGTTAAAACTGGTGCTTTTTACCCCAGAATAGTGGTAGCAGTAAATGTTAATACTAAATTTGATCATTTTTCAGAGTAGCAGCCGTGTTAGTCTGTATCCGCAAAAAGAAAAGGAGTACTTGTGGCACCTTAGAGACTAACAAATTTATTTGAGCATAAGCTTTTGTGAGCTACAGCTCACTTCATTGGATGCATACAGTGACAACTGCACAAATTTGATCATGCGTGACTGAAACTGATGAGCTTGGGTTGTAGCACATTGTGAATAGTCCATATCAGTTTAGCTATAATGGTTTGGATATTCTTTTGGATAGGTTTATGGCTACAAATGACTTAATGACTGAACTACAGAAGGATTCCATCAAGTTGGATGATGACAGTGAAAGGAAAGTAGTGAAGATGATTCTGAAGTTACTGGAAGATAAGAATGGTGAGGTGCAAAACTTGGCTGTCAAATGGTATGTGTTCTTTTTGCAGTATAAACAATGGTCTAATCTTTGAACAATATAACTGACTTTTCTAATTTCATTGCTCAAATTAAATTGCATAGCAATATTCTTCTTAAATTTAAGATCTTTTCAAGTGACCCTTATAAGTGATTTGCCTTAATCCTAGTCTTACACAGCTTTTTGGTTTATGTCAGTGATCCAAATTATGATCCACAAATAGTTTGCATAGCACTTGCTAGTGGTCTGTGGAGAGCTAGCTGGTTCAATGGTGATGGCTCTCCTAATTTTCAGTTGCTAAATATCATTAAGAAGAAGTTTAGCCCTCCTATTACCTTTCCATGTTAAAAAAAATGCTGCATTTGCTATAGGGATGTTGTTTGATCTATGGGGAGGTTCAAATTGCAGTTGGGATTTGGGGAGGTGAAGTATGGTATTGTGAAAAAAGTTCAGAATAGAAACCTGAACACTAACAAATGACTAGGTTTGGGTATCAAAACACTCAGTTAATAGATTCAAAACTTAAAATATTTCAGGCTTAGGCTTGGATAAATGCATGGAAGAGTAGGGGAATAGTAGCAGGAACTCACCTGGTCTGGTTTTAGGTGCCTCCATCTCCCTTTTTTCCCCCCCAATTAAGGAGTCTTTACATTGTTGGTGTTTTTTCATTAATTCTCCCTTTCCCCTTTTTGGAGTCCAGTTTATTAACATACATTTCAAAACACTTACATTTTTCAGCCAGCTCTTTCTAGTTGGCTCCTGTTTACTTCAGGCTTATACTCCACAGGCCTTCTAAGGTGTGAGTCTGTGGAGTACCTCACACAGTCTTCCTGCTCCTTTAAGTCTTTTCTCTGACTGAACCCAGGTTGTCTTTATACCTTCCAACTGGTTTGGTTCCTAGTCACATGCTTGTATCATGTGACTCCTTTACTGAGTGGTAAACTTATTACAGGTGAGACTGAACCCAGAACTCCCTTAAACAGCCAGTTCGCCTTGTGACCTGGGTGTTTGGCTAGTTTGTTTGAGCTTGATCTTCTTTAGGTTTTGTCAGCCTTAGTTTGAACAAAGTATAAAATTTAATGTATGCATTTACTTTCTCTTAAATATTCTGGCAGTGATGGAAGTTTCATTAGTTGTGATATTTAAAATTAGGCTGGCCAAAACAATGGAAAATGTACTGTAGGCACCGGTGGAGGGAACATGAACTTTGTCTCAGACATATGATTTTATTATTATAGTAATACAATTATCAATATTCTTTTCACTGTAGCCAACAGAAACAGCAATGCTTAGGTTATCATGTTACATAGTATTACTGCTTTCTTCAAGGGAACGAAGAGGTTACTATTTTTTTGGCTGAATTTTAAACTTCTGAAATATTAATTTACGTGTGATAACTGAAGTTGTACCCCCTTCCAATAGAGTCTGCACATGGTATTTATGACCAGATTTGACAACTGCACAAAGAAAATAGCTTCAGAATTTGAAACACATATAGTTTGTTTATGGGAGTTCAACTGAGGTCTGGAAATGTGCTATTGTGGAAACAAAAATGAAAAACCAGCTGCATATTGTGTACATTTCAACACTTTGGTTGTAATTTCCAAACCTGGGGCCTGGAATTAGGAATTTGACTTTAGTCTCACACATTTGAAAATTGCAGCTTTAATTTATGTTAATGAGCATTGTTGGTGCAGTAGAAGGCAATCTTTTAGGAAAGGTGCAAGATGTGAAGCTATAATGGGTTAAATTGTGTATGGCATGATGGAAGTAGCTTTTTCCAGGTATCTTTTTACATTTTCCATTAACTCTGGTATACCAGCATTGGTAGCAACCATGTAAAACTGATCTTGATGCCATTTTTCTTGCCAGTTATTTGTTGTTTCTTTTGTTAGAAAAGGAAAGAAAAGTGCTTAGACACAATGGTGTTGAAAAATTAATGTTCATGCCAAAAGTGTCTATTTCTAAATTGCTTTGGGAATGGGTGAATGTGTACTTAAATGCTTAAAAACAAGTGGTGATGGTTAAATAGAAGCATGCAAGCATAAACCTTGCACAGGGGAAGATCCAAGCATAAATTGAAAGGGAACAACAGAGATGCAAGTACATGTAAACCAATGGTAACATATTGTAACTAAAAGGCTCAAATGAAATCTCTGCTTTTCCTACTCTTTCAAATCCTGGACATATTAAACACAAGGATTCTGGAGGAACCTGCTTCAATAAACCTGCAAATCTAATGTTTAGCAGGCTGACCTTTTACATTCTCATTCTTTCTTAAAGGATTAAACAGAACAATGAAATATAAAATCATTAAGATACTGCTTGTTTCTTGCATTTTTACTTTAGCAGCACTTGCAGACAGTGAATGGAAGAAAAGTTCTGCTCATGTCTTACCTTAATTCATTGTTTCACATATGCAAGTAACATTGTAATATTATGGTAACTGGTTTATGTTAGAAGGTCTTATTGAATTTACTCTTCAGACATCTTCAGAGGTGAAATGGAAACAAGAATGAGGTAGCGAACTTTGACTTCCACAAGATCAAGCAGAGTGTTAGCAGCAGTTTATGTTTCAGATAAAGCAATTTTACAAATGTCTTTGGACCTCAGTGTTGATGCAAATGATTTTAGCAGGTTAGGGAATTTAACTAAATCATTGCACTGACCAAATATTCCACATTACTGCTGGTGTAAGTGAGACACTACCTGCATCTTGGAATATTGGCAGTCGTTGCACAGTTTGGGCATAGTTACCAACCGACCCTTTTTAAGAGCTTCAGCCTGTTCAATTGGCATAATGCTTGTACCTGTATTTTACTTTATTTAATTAACTCTGTGAAGTGGATTGTAACCTTTTGTAGAACAATCAGTCTTACAGAACAATATTCAATTTATCATAAAGGGGAAGAGAAACATTAAAGAAAAGGTTATCAAGCAATTGCAAAACATTACATTAATTCTGCTTACAGATTGAGGCAGGAAAGAAGTTATAAACTCTTATGATATCACTTTCCTTTAAAAGGGGCTCTCTGGCATGTCCTGCTCAGTGGGTTTTTGTCTCTCAACAGATTGAGGCCCTCTTCCTTTGGAGGGGAGGCTCAACTTAATTTTTTTAACTTTTTGTGTTGATTACTTGTCTGCTCAGTCCTTTCCTTTCTTCCTAGGTTAGATAGTTTTAGGTATGTCATAGTGAAGTTTCTTCTTTTATTCTTCTTCTGCCCCCCAGAGCTCTAAAAACGCGCAGCACTACAGTGGTATCTTGTTTGCTGGAATCTCCCCACCAAAATTGGTCCTTCAGGTTGTGGTTTCTCACTGTTGGGGTAAATAGGCTCCTGGATTTCATGGCTGTACATTATGGAAGAGTAATCCATTGACCACAGCCAAAGGATATTTTATGCTTAGCAGTCACAGTATTGGCTCTGTAATAAGTGCAGTGGTTCTAGGGGGGAGTGGCATGCTTTTCCGAAAGGACCTCTTTCAGATGTGATTGTTGCCATTTTTCCAAAGCTGCTTGGTGCAGGGGCGGATTATGGTTTTGTGGGGCCCCTGGGCCAGAGCAAGTGGTGGCCTCTCCCCATCCCTTGCGCCTGCAGTCATCCCCCCACCCCTAGTGCTCCTGTCGGGGAATGGGTCAGGGCACGGGGACTCACCCTCTCTGCCTGTCCCGGGCAAGCCCCTGTGCCCCAACCCTACTCCCCGACCACAGCGCTGGCCAGAACAGGGCAAGCTCCCGACCGCGCTCCCCAGCTGGAGCACTGTGTGGGTGGAGTGGGTTGGGTTGTAGGGGGTGCCCATTTTTCCAGCGCCCCCTGATTGGCTAATCCGCCACTGGCTTGTTGTACTGCTCGTGGAAGGATAGAGTGACCAGATGTCCTGATTTTATAGGGACAGTCCAACTTTTTGGGTCTTTTTCTTATATAGGCTCCTATTACCCTCTACCCTCTGTCCTGATTTTTTACACTAGCTGTCTGGTCATCGGATGGAAGGCTGTGTGACCATATTGTCTGTCATTATTATTTGCATTACAGTAGTGCCTAAAGGAGCTTTCCTTTCCAGATAGACCAATATCCTTATGTGGATACAGTAGATATAAATGGTGATGTCACTGATAACCCTGAAGAGGGGAGAATCTCTTGAGACTTCTGAAGTTAGTATCTCTTCTATTACACATATAATCTAAAACACACCTCTGGAGCTTAAAGAGGAGGGCTATATCTGGCTAAACATACAAGTGACTCATATGTGCAGGGCTCCAAGTTTTCCCCTGTTCACCATTCTATTCAGAACACTTTGAATAGGAAATGAACTCTTTCGATTAAGAAAAAAAACTCCTTTAAATACTTCAAGCAGCTTTTTTTCCACCTCAAAGTATACGTTAAGGTTCTTATACTGCTCAGGTGGATGCTAATATTTTGTGGCTGGTTGAATAAATGTCAAACTCTAAAGAGAGTTTACAAGTGTTCTGGGGACTCCTTCCAAGATAGTTGTCTGTACAACCCAATTCCGGGTAAAATGTGGCTACAAAAACTGGCTTCTGGGGAACTTTCCTTCTTTCAGGTTGCCCCATTTCTGCATTTACCTGTCTTTTCTGTATCTGTGGTGTAATTCAAATTCCTTTCTGCTGCCTCTCTTTTAGTTATAGCCCCACAGACCCTACAGTTGTTTGAGTGACCTTTCATCTGCGCCTGTTTTAATAGTGCTCCCCTACAAGGGAAAAATGTCTTCTTGGGGTATATCTACACTATAATTTAAACCTGAGGCTGGCCCAAGCCAGCTGACTCAGGCTTGCGGTGCTTGGGCTAAGGAGCTGTTTAATTGTGGTGTTGACAGTTGGGCTCAGGCTGGAGCTCAGCCTCTATGACCTTGTGAGGTGGGAGGATCACAGAGCTCCGGCTGCTGCCCAAGCCTAAACATCTCCTGCAATTAAACAGCCCCTGAGCCTGAGACCTGCAAACCCAAGTCAGCTGGCACAGGCCAGCCCTGGGTGTTTAATTGCAGTGTAGACATAAACTTAGGCATCCCTAAGGGTATCTTATGAAATGTTTTTAAGAATAACTTGATGGTCACCTCCCAAAGGTTAAGTCCTTTAAATATGGTATCTCTTTGGACAAAGTGTTGATGGATCTGTTTTTCAGGATTGAACCCTACAGCCCAGGGCAAAAAGAACCCTTTGTCTCTCCTCCACCCAAACCCAGTTATTTTCAAAATGAGGCTGTTCTGGCTCCTCTAGAAAAGGGACAAGAATGGCAGCAAGACTATGATATGTGGTCACATGTAAGACTGATATTTAGGGCCCTGCGCAGATACAAATTTATATCTGCAGATGCAGATATAAATTGGTATCTGTGGAACCGCACGGCTCTCCCAGGAACTGCAGCGGCGAAAGAAGTAGAACGTGGGGCCGCCACTCCCAGGAGCCAGCACCCTATGCCAGCAGCTCCTCCTGTGCGGCTGTATCACCCCCAGCCTCAACCTTGTCCCTTCCATGCAGCTTTCTGCATGACTGCATCTCCTGTCTGGGGTCTGTACAGCCACACTGAAGCACAGGGCAGGGGGAGGTATAGCTGTGCTGGAGGAGCTGCCGGCGCAGGATGCTGGCACCTGAGAGCGGCGGCCCCATGTTCTATTCCTTTCGCCCCTGAGGTTCCACGGATACCGATTTATATCTGCACAAGGCTCTACTGATATTGTCTCAGTTTTGCTGCGTTATTTTCATAATAGCCCCAGCAAGGCTAGTACTCCCGTCCCTCCCTATCCACAAGGATCTGCTCAGAGGAAGACCATTAAGGAAATACAGGAGTATCCTTTAAAGCCTAGAATAGTTTCTGATGTCTTCCCTCACAAAACGGGCTCCAAGTGCATGTTTTCTGTGCTTTGTAATCCCCTTGTTTCTGTTGTTTTTCATGTTTGTTTCTAAATTATTTTTGTTTGAGATGTGCTTAGTTGGCAGGAAAATGCCAGCACAGCAGATTCAGTCTGGGATCTTGTTGCACACAACAGTACCAGTTAAAAGGTTCTGCAGGGCACTTTGTGCCTTCCTTTATACCTGTGCAACCCTGTTATGTTAAGTTGTACAGGTTTAATTGATAGAACATTAATTAACAATTCTATTGATACAGCGCTGGAATAAAATACAGCCTACCTGAGTTGTATTGGCTCTGCGGAGCAGACATGAGTGTAAATGCAGTAAACCCTTATCATTAATGAAATCAACAGGTAGAACTCTGACAATGCACCCCTAAAAAAAAATCTGATTATGATATGCACCGTCGCTTTTTGGAGCACAACAGCACTTGGAACATCTTTGGTGTCTTTTTGTATGGCGATCCTTCATTTACAACATTCATGTTGTCAACCAAGAAGTGTTTTATGTGCTGCTGACTTGCAAAATGTTATGATAAATTCTTGTTTGTTATTTTGTTGGCACTGTAGCTTAGGCCTCTTTTTTTCAGTCTGCCTAGGCATTCTGTACTTCTCATAAAGATGGTGGCGAGTCTGGCTATGGCTCTATCCATCAGTGCCTAAACAATTGGTTGGTGTAGCTGAGAGGATTCCTGACAGTGAGAACGGTGCTGTCATCTTGGAATCTCACAGCTGGGTGATAAATTGAGTCAAGAGCTCTTTTCCCATCTCTGCAATTAATCCACATTGTGGGTAAGCTCATTAAGTTGACAGAGTGTTCCTTTCAGATCCTCAGTGAAATAAGTAATTACCTTGAGCCTGCCAATATTGTTGCAATTAGATATCTTTGCATTCTAAGCCCCATGATATTGAGTCTGGGTCTAATGCATTGGCATGTTTTCATCAGCTTTGTATACGTAAAGCTTGGATTGTGGTGACCAGTAACTATCTACTGGCCTGGCTCTTTGTCCAGCATCCTCCTTCAGACTTTAAATTCTTTGAAGTGATGGTGGCAGACCTAAACTTTCCAGTAAGGTTGATCTGAAATTTTTCATGATTAAATGACAATTATGATGGGCTCTTAACTTGTTGGGGAGCCCAGTGTATCCACAAAAAAGCACTGAACTGTCTGTGTATGACAAAAGAATCTTCAGAAAGATCAGTTTAGGTTCCATTCATGGTCTCCATTTGCTGGGACTGAGACCACTATAATAAATCAAATTTCACATATCTTGTGTGGTCTCAGATTCCAAATGTTTTTGACGAGGCAGGTTGAAACGGCAACTTTCATATTAATAAAAATGTCAGTTTTTTAATCTTAAGTGTCATCTAAATATAATCGAATGTCATATTGTCATAGCAGCAAAAAACACCCACTTTTGCTTATGATTAAGGGTACAATTTTGTTATGGATATTTTTAGTAAAAGTCATGCACGGGTCATGGGCAAGGACCAAAAGTTCACAAAAGCCTTGACCTGTCCCTGACTTTTACAAAAAATATCCCTGACAAAATGGAGAGGGAAGAGGATCTAGTACCCTGCCCCACTGCATGCAGCAGCAGAGAGCTGGAGACCCTGCCACCCCTGCTCAATGACTGGGAGCTGGGAGGGATCCCTGACCCCGGGCAAGGAGTTTTCGGGGGGGATCCCCTGCTACCCTGCAGGGCTGGGAGGAGGGGGGCTGTTCCCCGCTGTCTGCGTGACTGGAAACGCAGGGTCTCCCACTGCCCATGGCAGCTGGGGAGGTGCGGGGGGAGGCCCCCCGACAGAGGCTGGGGAGGGGCGCGGCCCCAGTGTCAAAGGTCATGGAACTCACGGAATCCATGACTTCTGTGACATACTCGCAACCTTACCTACGATTGGCTCATCTTCCCTTCCATTGGTCACAAATCTGGCTATGATGATTCATGCTTTTGTAAATTCTAGGCTTGATTATTTATAATTAAATGCTTGTGTACATGAGGATGTTATATTGGATTACTTTGTTTGCTCTAAGTGCAGCAAAGTAACTATATTGATTTGAAGTGCATCCACACTGCTTTGTTATACTGGCTTAAGGTACTTTCCTTGTTAATCATTGTGTCCACAAACCTCTGCGTTTGTTCTGATTATGTGCTTAGAATGCTGCACCGTTATGGATCAGTATTCTGCTGATCGGTCTGTGCACTGGGATTTTTCTTGCAGTACATGGTGAAATGCCCATCAGAACCTGCAGGAAATATGGGGCATGGGGTCAAACTAACACATGTATTATTCCTCTCCTGGCATCCCATCATCTAACTATTTTGCCAGTGCCATTTTTGAATTGTTATCAGGCAGCATGGAAGATGCAATGCTGATCGCTGTGATCATGAGTCATTAACACAAACAGGATGATGATGCACCAGTATTGGCAGTCATGCAGCTGGATATATTTGGCTTGGCAGCTTTGAAGGTCTTTGAATTATGTGATATGGCTACAGGTTGAGGAGAAGCAGGAAGGTGAAATTGAGCAGGGCATTTATTTGGATCAGCTTTACGCAGTGGAACACCACTTCTAGGGTTGGCCAACTAGCACTGACTGGTCAGACAGGCTAGTGATGAAGAACTGGGACATCCAGTAGTTGCTGCAGAACTTCAGGATGTGGAAGACTGCTTTTGTAGGGATCTGTGTGGAACTCACTCTGGAGCTGCAGCAGCAGAAAATCAACATAAGAGTTTCCCTCAACATGTGGAAGCTCATCACCCTCAATTGCTACTCATCAGTAGCTAACCAGTTTGGTAGATCAGTTGCTAGGGGTGTGGTCATGATGGCTTCCAGGGCTATTAAGAGCATTGCCAAGTCATAAAGTTTGGCAATACACAGGTGATCGATGTTTTTTCACAGAAAGAGTTCCTGAACTCTGTAGTGGTTATTGATAGGCCCCAGATGCCTATTCTTTCCACACACTTCCCTCTCCCCAGCGTCAAGCTGAACACCTTAAGGAGGGCTATTTCTCCATGGTGCTGCCAGGTCTGGTTGCTCACTGTGAAGGTTCCCCAGTATTAATGTGCGTGATCTGGAAAGATCCACAATGACAGGATCTTTAGAAACTCAGGCCTGTTTGCTGGAAATAAGGGAATTTTTGCTTCCGGGACCACTTTGGACATTAAAAGAATTATTCCTCCTTTGATTCTGGGAGACCCAGCTTATCCTCTGCTTCCCTTGCTTATGAAACCTTTCACTGGACACTTGACCAAAGGAAAGGAGTGGATTAACTACAGTAACTTCTCACTTAAAGTCATCCCGGTTAATGTTGTTTCGTTGCTGATCAATTAGAGAACATACTCATTTAAAGTTGCGCAATGCTCCCTTATAACGTTGTTTGGCAGCCACCTGCTTTGTCCACTGCTTGCAGAAAGAGCAGCCTGTTGGAGCTAGCTGGTGGGGGCTTGGAACCAAGGTGGACCAGCAGCCCCCCATCTGTTCCCTGCTCCCCTAAGTTCCCTGTGCGGCAGCTGCCCTGCAGGCTATCAGTTGCCGGCAGTTCAGCTGTCCCTCCCCCCACTACCATGTGCTGCCGCTGCCCCTGCCCTCTGCCTTGGAGCTGCTCCTGGGAGCCTCCTGCGTGTTGTGCGGGGGTCGGGGGAAGAAAGGTGCTAATGTCAGGGTGTCCCCCTGCTCCTGCCCCCCACTTAGCCCATCTCCATGGCAGGGGGATGACAGGGCTCAGGATGGAGGGAGCTTGCTGGCAGCAGCTGCTGTCTCAACTTGCTGATTTACTTAAAAAGTTAGAGTGGGGTAAACAACTTAAAGGGGCAATGTGCATCACACACACACACACACACACACACTATCTCTCTGTCTGCCATGCTGTCTCCCCTCCCTCCGTTTGTGCTGCCTTGTAGAGTGTGAGGCTACATTAACAACAATGTGTTAACTCTTCAGGGCTCAGCCGAGTGCTAGTTCATCATTTAGCAGTAAGGCATTCCCTGGGAAATATCCTACCCTCTGACTTCACCACCTCAACCAAGCTTCACAATCATCATTGCTGTGTACAGTATTAAATTGTTCAAAACTTACACTGTGTGTGTGTGTGTGTGTGTATAAAATACAGTCTTTTGTCTGGTGAAAAAAATTTCCCTGGAACCTAATCCCCCCGTTTACATTAATTCTTATGAGGAAATTGGATTCGCTTAACATCATTTTGCTTAAGGTCACATTTTTCAGGAACATAACTACAATGTTAAGCGAGGAGTTATTGTATATCCTGAGTAGCTCCAGAATGACAGTGGAGGGCGTGTTTGGAAGACTGAAGGAAAGGTGATGGTGCCTCGTGACAAGTTTGGAGGTTTATCATCATTATGTGACTCGTGAGAAATACAGCAAGCACTTATCACATCTGTGAGAGGAAGCGAGAGAGCCTCAACAGTGGTGGGCGGAAGCAGGAGGTGGACAGACTTCTTGTACCTTATAGGCAGCTGGAGTGTGTGTCTTAGAAAAATGTCCTAAGCAGCCAGGAATGCATTGTGTTCTTATTTGGAACCAGGGGTTAGCTGCAGGTAATTAATGTATTGCAAACAAGGAAACTACCGTAATGTTTGTGTGTTGGTTTTATAAGGAATTGATTCTATTGGGGGATGGGAAGCGGAATGTTCCTCCATGAAATTTTTCATTTGAGTTGTATTTAAAAAAAAAAGTTAACAAATGCCAAAGGTAACAAATTACAGGAATGTCATGTAAACTGAAGATCTGTGGAATGGTGTGCAGTTAGGTTGATTAAAATGGATGTCCCAATTGGTATGATCACCAGGCTTACCAGTTCAGTGCAAAGTTGGGGTGCAATGCTTGACCTTTATAGCTCATTACAGCTCTTCATCTCTGCATTGTCTGGATCATGTCCCTTTCCAGGGCAATGAGGTTCCTTTCAAGTCTCTGTGATTGCTCCAGGAAACCATTTCTCTACCCTTCTGCCTTCATGGCTCTCTTTCAGGATGCAGTCAGTAGTTCGTTGAACATTTCCTCTTGTCATCTCCCTCCCCCTCCAACAAACAAAAACGTTTGTCAGCCTCTCAGCCAGGAAGGTAGAGAGATGCTTCTACCTCCACTCAACATGGTGGCAGACAGGTACTACTTGGGGAAAAAATAGTTTAAATCCTTCTATACCATTGTATTGTAATACAGCACGTAATACTGGTAGAATTCCATTCTGCATTATCATCAGGCTGGTTGCTCGTAGAGCCCTCCTCCACAGCGGTTTCAATCTGGCTGTCTACATGGGGTTCGTGTGTAATCTCTGAATCTGCTGTCATAATTTTTCTGGGCAGCCCAAGAATCCTTTCTGGTTGGGCTTAATGGTACATGTGAGGTCAAGGGAACTTTATGTGATGTCTTGGTTGTATTCTGTATTGTCTAGAGTGCTTTGTAGAGAACTGTCCACCATATCAGTCTGGGATGCAACCACTATCCCAGTCAGAAGCAGAGCTCTTTCCATCAGCTCAAAGCTGAAGTTCAAAGGAGGATCTGATAAATTAAAAACAATGGTGGGAGGACAAAGCAACATAAATCTAAATGTTCACTGACAGCAGAGGTGAAAGTAAGCCGGTACGCCCCGGTACGGCGTACCGGTAAGAGCCGGTGTGCCATACCAGGACTGGCTTTCCGAGAGGGCAATTTAAAGCCCTGGGGTAGTGGCGATGGGGCTGCGGCAGGGATTTAAAGGGCCCTGGAGCTCCAGCCGCCGCTATCTGCCCCCTGGGACCCCTTAAATCCTCACCGCAGCCCCGCCGCCACTACCCCAGGACTTGGGCAGCAGGGCTCAGGCCAGGATGTAAAGGGCCCTGGGGCAGTAGCAGCGGCTGGAGCTCCGGGGCCCTTTAAATCCCCGCCAGAGCCCCTCTGCCGCTACCCCAGGGCTCGGGCAGCAGGGCTCAGGCCGGGATTTAAAGGGCCCTGGAGTTCCAGCCGCCGCTACTGCCCCGGAGCCCTTTAAATCCCGGCCTGAGCCCTGCTTCCTGAGCCCTGGGGTAGCAGCAGTAGCGGGGCTCTGGTGGGGATTTAAAGGGCCCCGGAGCTCCAGCCCCCACTACCCTCCTGGGCCCCTTTAAATCCCCGCCTGAGCCCTGCTGCCGAAGCCCTGGGGTAGCGGCGGCGGGACTGCGGGAGGGATTTAATGGGCGAGGGTGGTAGCGGCGGCTGGAGCCCCAAGCCCTTTAAATCCCTGCCTGAGCCCTGCTGCCCGAGCCCTGGGGTAGGGGTGGGGGGGCTCTGGCGGGGATTTAAAGTGCCCTGGAGCTCCAGCCGCCGCTACTGCCCCAGGGCCCTTTACATCCCGGCCTGAGCCCTGCTGCCCAAGTCCTGGGGTAGCGGCGGTGGGGCTCTGGCGGGCATTTAAAGGGAAGGGCGGTAGCGGTGGCTGGAGCCCCGGGGCCCTTTAAATCCCCAATGGAGCTCGGCCACTGCTACCCCAGGGCTCGGGCAGCAGGGCTCAGGCGGCGATTTAAAGGGCTCAGGACTCTGGCAGCTGCTACCACAGTGGAGCCCCAGGCCCTTTAAAGCTCTGCCAGAGCCCTGGGATAGTGGTGGCAGCCAGGAGGCCCCAGGGCTCCTCAGTGATTTAAAGGGCCTGGGGCTTGCTATGGTAGCGGCAACTGGAGCCCTGGGCCCTTTAAATCACCCCCGAGCCCTGGGGCTCCCAGTCGCCTCTGCAGCTGGTAGCTCGGGGGTGATTTAAAGGGTCCTGGGCTCCCAGCCCCACTACCACAGCTGGAGCCCGGGCCCTTTAAATCAAGATTTAAAGGGCCCGGGGATTTAAGGACCTGCCTCTTCCAGTTGAGGCCACGCCTCTTCTGGTTGAGGCCACGCCCTCACTCAGGACTCCAGCGTACGGGTAAGTCCTCTAACTTACTTTCACCCCTTGCTGACAGATATGATATGGGGAGCTTTTTTTGTGAGACAAAGACCCTGTATGGACCAAGCTCATCTGGCCTCACATCTCTGATATCTGAAGATGGTAGTACCCTTCTTAAAGATAACGAATCAATCAAAGAGCTCTGTAAGGAACACTACCAAAAGTTTCTAAATCGAGTACTGTGAGTGACGACACCATCAACTCCATCCCGCAGCACCCAATCTGGGAAACTCTTGCCAACCCACCAACACCTGAGGAGATCTGCAAAGCAATTAAACAAATGAAGAACAATAAAGCTCCAGGTCCTGATGGCATACCAGCTGAAGTCTTGAAAGTGGGGGGAGAAACACTAACAAGCTTCACTTGTTGCTTCTCAAAATCTGGTGCACCAAAGAAATCCCTGCTGACTTACGTAATGCTAACATCGTTGCCATTTTCAAAAAGGGAGACGGGGCCGACTGTGGCAACTATGGAGGCATTGCCCTCCTCTCCATCACTGGGAAGATTCTTGCTAGAATCTTACTGAATCGCCCTCTTGCAGAGGTAGTACTTCCAGAGTCCCAGTGTGGCTTCAGAACATCACAAGACACCACCAACGTGACATTTTTCCTGGATCTGCCTGGCTGCGAAAATCAAGAACAACACCAAGAACTGTATATGGCTTTTATCTATCTGACAAAAGTCTTTGACTCTGTTAACCGCAAGGCTCTGTGGAAAATCATGTCAAAGTTTGGCTACCCAAGCAAATTTATCACCATTGTAAGATTCCTCCAGGCCAGATGACTGCCTCCATCCTGTGCAATGGCTCTACCTCTGTGCCCTTTGTCATTCGAACTGGCATAAAACAAGGTTTTGTACTGGCATCCACCCTTTTCTCCATTTTCTTAGCAGCTATGAAAACATTAATCCTAGATCGTCTACCACAGGGCATTGGCATCCAATATCGGATTGACAGCAACGTCTTCAACCTTTCTCATGTCCGTGCCAGAACTAAAGTAATATCGGCAACAATAACTGAACTCCATTATGCAGATGATTGTGCTGTAGTTGCACGCTCAAAGGAGGATCTACAAACAGCCCTTAATTGCTTCTCTGAAGCTTACAAAAGCCTAGGGCTAACGCTGAACATCGGCAAAACAAAAGTTCTCTGCAAGTCAGTCCCCAGTCAATCATCAGACCCAGCAAGAAAAATCTACATTGACAAAGAACTGGAAAATTTAGAAAACTATGCGTATCTTGGCAGCCATCTCTCACAGAGGACAGACGTAGACATCGAGGTTCAGCACAGAATTTGCTGTGCCAGCTTTGCCTTTGGCACACTGTCTCACTGGGTGTTCAACAATCGCAACATTAGAACACATACTAGACTTTTAGTTTCTAAAGTGGAGGTAATCCCAACTCTCCTCTATGGGTGCGAGACTTGGGTGACCTATAGAAAACACTTGAAAAACTTGGAATGCCAGCACCAGCACTTTCTTCGGAAGATCTTGAACATAAAGTGGGAGCATCGTCGCACTAATGTCGGTGTCCTCACAGAGGCCAACATCTTCAGTGCTGAGGCCCTGATTATCCAACACCAGCTGAGATGGAGCGGGCACTGTGTGTGCATGCCTGATGGACACTTACCAGAATAACTGATGTATGCCCAACTCACCAAAGGAGAAAGGAAATGGGGAGGCCAAAAGAAACGCTTTAAAGACATCTTCAAGATACACATCAAGAGATGTGGCATCAACAGCACACACTAGGAGACAGCAGCCCAGGATATGGTTAACTGGCCAAGACTTGCCAGAGAGGGAACGTCCACTCTTGAGGAAGATCACCTTGCCCTGGTCGCAGAAAAACACCAGAAAAGAAAGGAAAGAAAAGACAACTGTCACGCAGCAATCACTGCCCAACTGTGTATTCCAACACCACCTGCAATGTCTGTCAATGAGCCTGTGGCTCAAGGATCGGACTCCTCGGTCACCAAAGGACCCAGGAAAAACAAAACCTGTGAAAGATCATCCTTGACCTCAAGGGATCACAGACAACAGTAGTATCTCTTGGAAAAAAAAAATATGGTACAGTTCCACATAGTACAGGCAGGTAGTGGGAGTTTTATCAGAGGTTCTTTCATAGATTCATAGATACTAAGGTCAGAAGGGACCATTCTGATCATCTAGTCCAACCTCCTGCACAATGCAGGCCACAGAATCTCAGCCACCCACTCCTGCGAAAAACCTCACCTATGTCTGAGCTATTGAAGTCCTCAAATCGTGGTTTAAAGACTTCAAGGAGCAGAGAATCCTCCCTCAAGTGACCCGTGCCCTATGCTACAGAGGAAGGCGAAAAACTTCCAGGGCCTCTTCCAATCTGCCCTGGAGGAAAATTCCTTCCCAACCCCAAATATGGCGATCAGCTAAACCCTGAGCATATGGGCAAGATTCACCAGCCAGATACTACAGAAAATTCTTTCCTGGGTAACTCAGATCCCATCCATCTAATATCCCATTTCAGGGGATTAGGCCTATTTACCCTGAATATTTAAAGATCAATTAATTACCAAAATCACATTATCCCATCATACCATCTCCTCCATAAACTTATCGAGTAGAATCTTAAAGCCAGATAGATCTTTTGCCCCCACTGCTTCCCTTGGAAGGCTATTCCAAAAATTCACTCCTCTGATGGTTAGAAACCATCATCTAATTTCAAGTCTAAACTTCCTGGTGGCCAGTTTATACCCTTTTGTTCTTGTGTCCTTCTGGTATTTCTGCTGGAGCCTTTTGCTTTCACTTGGCACTGGGACTGGGTATGGGAGTGCCGTCTTGTTCATTTGCTCTGACAGTGTCTTGTAGATGTCTGCCTTTCAATGACTCTTCTTTAGGTGGGACTACAGTTCTCCAAAGAAGACGTTCAAGTTCAGGAGCTCTGCGGGGGTCCACATGGAAGCAGGGTGTCAAAATCTCTCATAGGTGGCTAGATCAGGGTCTGAAAGGAACTGGACTCTGCCCATCCAAATAGTATATCTTGCTAGTAATCTCAGACTTACAGCTCAAGTATAGAAGTGTTTTGTTTGTTCACTACATCTTACTGGAATTGTGTCGCAACATTCAACAAATCAGATTAAATTCTGTATAGCGATCTTGTAATTCCAGTATTATTTGTTAACTAAAATTTATGGGGTTGACATTTTCTACACCTACACAACTTGTGGTATTAAAGTTTTTTTTTATTTGACCTTAATTTTTCTAGGGCTCCCATTGTCAAATGCTGTGATATGTAAATGAAGCAAGGATCACACTTTAAATCAGATAAAACTAATTTGTGTCTGAACTTACTTTCCAAAAGTGTGATAGTTTAATCGCTGTTGTTGTCCTTCTAGATTTGTCATTTGCTTGATGTTTATTACTGTTTTACAGTAGACCTCAGAAATTTGATAGGAGCTTTCCAAGCATAGAGGATGAAATAGTCACTGCCTTGACTATGCTTGGAGCCCTGCAAATCTGTGGATATACACTATATATGCAGATATCTGAGGATCATGTTTGTGGATCGGATGCGGATACAAATTTTGTTTCTGCACAGGGCTCTATACACTATAATCTCTCTTTTATTTTTCCATAGATATCATCAGCTTGTTAAACTTCTGAGTGCCACACATATTTTAATAAGCTTCTGACTCACAGTGTGTGGATCAGACTTCTTGCAGTATCAGGAGTGTGAAATGCTTTAGGACGCAGCAGGTCAGGGTTTGAAAACTTAAGCTTTGTCTTTGTGTGTTTCTTAATTGCTTTGATCACTGTGTAGTTCACTCAAGCTTCATGGTGGTTTTCAGTTTGACTGTTACTGAAATAAAATAAAGCTACTCAAAATTAATTTTCAGTGCCCTTACACAACTCAAAAAATATTAGTTTTCTGAATACCTCAACTAAAACAAACGTGTGAGAAGCAGGTATATAGAGCTGCTATTCTGAGTTCAGTGTGAAAAAGAAATCTTGCTTCCATCCAAACATTTGTAACGTGGTCTCAGATAGTGTCTTTAGATTGAGTTGCTTTGTTATCGTGTTCCTCTCTTACAGTGGTTGTACATATTTTGATATCAGGAAGTTACAGTTCTTTGTAGTTGTGATCTTCCCAAGGAGCGACAATGGCAACAAAGTGGAGGTGGAAATCTTTGCGAAATACTTGGGTAAAAATTGTGACCTGGCAAATGTGTCAGACACTGTTCTTCTCCTGTCGTGTATACTCACCCAAAGCCTTAACCAAACTGTTTACACATATTGAGCAGTTGTAAGCCTTCTGATTTTACTGTCCTTAAAGATAGCATTGTGTAAGACCTCTTGATTGTCTTTTGCCTCCTATAGTTTTGGCTTTAGTTGCTCTGGTGTAGATACATATAACTGGGAGTGCAACTCGCTATTGTTGCCAGTCCTGGGTGAGTTACACCCATATGCTCTTGAACTAACCCATAGCATTTCTGCAGAAGTGGCAGCTGCAAAGCACAACTACTAGGGAAGCTCTCTATATATGGGAAGCCAAAACAGACACCATCATCCACTCATTTGGAGGGAGAAAAACAAATACTAGCTTGAGGAGAGCAGCATTGGCGTGAAATAAGTTTTGAGTCAAGTGTATACTATGTGTCTGCAGGTGTGGCTGACAAAGGGCTCTGTTCAGAGCAGCATTGTAGGTTTGATCTTAAGGAGAGAATTGAAAATTGGCAATAAGAGGTGTACCAAAAACAACGAGGGGGCAGGAAGTTGACAAAATTAGGGGGGAGCTATGTTACTTACAGCCTGGTTATTGTGTTTGGTAATTGGGGACCAAACTCTCTCTTGCTGTCGGGACCAATTTGGGTTTAGAACACTGTGGGGAATTGCACTCGTTCCCTGGAGTGAGATAGGTTGATTGTTATGCAGTATGTTTGACAGTAGTATGGGAGGTTAAAGAGTTGGTAATAGGGATCTGGAAATTTTTCCTCCTTCAAAGAATGGGGATCCTTTATCCACAAGGTAGGTTAACTACTTGGAAGAGACATTATGTATTGATGAGGGGCACTAGCAGAAATAAGAAGGCGAAGAAAATAAATGCACAAATCCAAAACAGGAAGGGGCAGACAGAAAGGAGTGACTTGACAAATCTTATGGGGGAGAAAGTTTTGTCATTTGCTAATACAGCGTTGCTGCAGATGAGTAGAATTTTTCAAGGAGTCTTTTAATAGGTGGGTAATACATTACTCTCCCCCCCTTATTTGAAGACTAAGAGTATGTCTACATTGTGCTGCTGTTGACGCATTGCGCCGTTGTTTCTTTCGCTGGTACTTAAAAAAGCCCCCCCGCAAAAGACAAAAGTTTTGCCGATGCAAGTGGCAGTGCAAATGTGGCTTTGTCGGCTGGAAGTATTTTGTCAGCAAAAGTGACGACAAAATACCGACAGAGTGTTTACACACGCTGACTTTTAGCAACAAGGCTGTGTCGACACAGCCTTGTCGCTAAAAGCTGCATAGTGTAGACAAGCTAGATTTGCTTTGTGTGATTCTAGTATAAAAAGTGACTATGTAAAAACAGCATTGTGTTCCCATTGTGTTCCATGATTGTCTCAGTGATTTACCTAATCAGTTTTTCTCTGTATTGAAGTATAGGGTTTTTTCCTAACTATCAATACCTATAATTTGCATTGCCATAGTGCCCAGGAGCCCTAGTCATATACCCAAGACCTCATTGTGGTGGGCACTGTACAAACAAAACAAAAAGTGGTATCTGCTCCAAAGAGTTTACAATATAATTATAAAACGAGAGGCAACAGATGGCTACAATCAGAGGACTACAGGAACTCCTCAATTAATGTTGTAGTTATGTTCCTGAAAAATGCAACTTTAATCGAAACGATGTTAAGCGAATCCAGTTTCCCCATAAGACTTAATGTAAATGAGGGGATTGGGTTCCAGGGAAATTGTTTTCACCAGACAAACAATTTAATACTGCTACACAGTGATGATGATTGTGAAGCTTGGTTGAGGTGAGGAGTCAGAGGGTGGGGTATTTCCCAGGGAATGCCTTACTGCTAAATGATGAACTAGCAATTGGCTGAGCCTCAGGGGTTAACTCTCACACTCTACAAGGCAGCAGGAAAGGAGGGAGGGCAGACAGAGACAGAGATGCACACTCTGTGTGTGTTTGAGAGAGAGATGCACATTTCCCCTTTAAGTATGAAGAGTGGGGTCAGAAGTACACTGCCTTGTGAATTAGATCAGCAAGCTGAAACCAGACTGCAGCTGCAGTTGCTGCCTAAGGCAGCAACTCCCTATCTTGGTGTGTCCCCCCTGCTCTATGAAAGATGGGGTAAGCAGGGTGCAGGAGCAGGGGGGAGGGGGACACCCTAATATTAGCCCCCCTCTTCTTCGCCTCCCCCCCACATAGCAAGCAGGAGTTTCGGGGAGCAGCTCCAAGGCAGAGGGCAGGGGCAGCGGCAGCACATGGCAGTGGAGGGAGGGACAGCTGAACTGCCGGCAACTGATAGCCTGCTGGGCAGCTGCCGCACAGGGAACTTAGGGGAGCAGGGAGCTGATGGGGGGCTGCTGGTCCACCTTGGTTCCAAGCCCCTACCAGCTAGCTCCAACAGGCTGCTCTTTCTGCAAGCAGTGGACAAAGCAGGCGGCTGCCAAACAACATTAGAAGGGAGCATTGCACAACTTTAAATGAGCATGTTCCCTAATTGATCAGCAACAAAACAACTTTAACCAGGACGACTTTAAATGAGGAGTTTCTGTACAAGGAACAGTGAGACCTAATTGATCAGCTTAAGTAGATAGTGGTCTCAGCACACCAGTGGTGTAGTCAGCCATGCAAACTAAATCTGAAAGTCAAGCTGTGATTTCTGGCTTGGGTTATCACTAGTAATAATGATTGCAGCCAAATTCTAAAAGTTCTGTGTAACTTGGACAGAACTCGACCATGTAGTTGGAATGTGCTTAAGCCTTTTGATAGGCAAGTAAAAAAAAAAAAATCCAGTTAATTCTTCAGCTGTCTTTTTTACTTTGGAATGCTAAGTAAAAAGTAGAAAATTAATATTTCACTGATAAACTGATGCATTTTAGTGCATGAGGGAAATAGAGTTGTTAAAAACAGCAGCATCTTCTTACTTTACATTGTAGACTTTTGGAGAACCACCACATCAATTATGGAAAAAACATTAGAAGAGGTAATAGTGTGGGGAAGGCTGGGAAAATGTTTAAGGAAGGCATGTTTTTACATTGTATCACTATACTAGGTTTTCCAGTAGTAATGCTAATTGGCCCATTACTATAGCAACTCATGATCGCAATATTTTGTGCAAATAGATGTAGCTGATTAAAGAATATGGGATTGCATCACCACCCAAATGGATAAAGCACTGAGTAAAAGAACCATCATAGATTTAATAAAACAAAGAAGACATGTAACCAGACAACCACTCCACCAGTTACAGGGCTTTCTTTGGAGTCAACAGAACTTAGATGCAAAGTTTCATTGCCTTTGTTCTTCCATCTGTTTATGTTGACACACATTAAGGCACTGGAAGGAGTCTTTGTGTGGTTATATCTCACTCGGAGCTCAGAGCATGTCTAGAGTAATGACGCAATCAAGTAATTCACTGTTACCCTGCTATGTCTATATATACTTGATTTTGTGAATGTTTTGGGGGGTCATGGTGGATAATTAGCCGAACATGAGCTCTCAGTGTGATGCTGTAGTTAAAAGGGCTAATGTTATCCTTGGATGCATAATCGGGAATCTTGAGTAGGAATAGATCGGTTATTTTACCTCTGTCTTTGGGATTGGTGCAACCACTGCTGAAGTACTGTGTCTAGTTTTGATGCCCACAGTTCAAGAAGGATGTTAATAAATTGGAAAGGGTTCAGAGAAGAACCATGAGGAGCATTTGAAAACATGCCTTAGGGTGATAGACCCCCCCCCCCCCGGAGCTCAATTTATTTAACTTAACAAAGAGAAGGTTAACGGGTGACTTCATTACAGTCTCTAAGTACTAGGCATGTAAATATAATTTTAAAAATTAACTGTTTAAACAATTACAATTATATTGTTTAATCAGTTAACTGATTAAAAGGAGAGGGGCTGGGGCTGCTCTGGCTAGCCTGGGGCTAGGGCTGCTCCAACTGGTGTGGCCCAGGGCTGGGGGTTAACAGGGTGGGTGAACCAGTAAGACTAATGCTTACCGTTTAACCATTTAATATTTTACATCCTAATAAGTACCTGCATGGAGCAAATATTTGATAATGGTCTCTTCAGTCTAACAAAGAAAGGCATAACATGATCCAATGTTATGGAAGCTCGACAAATTCAAAATGGAATTAAGGTGTACATTTTTGACAGTGAGGGTAATTAACCATTGGAACAATTTACCAAGGTTCACTAAATCAAGGTTGGATGATTTTTTAAAAGATGTGCTCTAGGAATTATTTTGAAGAAGTCTTGTGGCCTGTGTTATACAGGAGTTTCATAGTAGATGATCACAATGGTTCATTGTAGTATAGGAATCTATCTGTGTGTCTCTATTAATATGTTATGTACTGATGGTGAAGCATGCAAACTAATGTCAGTGGATACGGTAATTTTGTTACAAGTTGTGGCTTTAGCTGACAACTCTATTTGTTACTCCAGGGTTTGAGAGTATGAAGAAGTAACAACACTGATACAACATCTGTTGGATCTGGAGGGTTTAAAATTCCCGATACAAAGCAAATGTGTCTAAAACAGTGATTCATTGTGTCAGAAGATTTACAGGTGGTGGGTGGGGAAGGATTGTACCCTAAGTAACTGAAACTTGGTTTTCACATCAAGAATACTACTAAATAGAAATAATGCAGAAATAATAGCAACATTATCTCAACCCTGCAAACATCAGTATTAACAATGGCTCTGTGAATACATTTTTGAATATGTTTTGAAGGATTCTTAATATAAAAGTGGTATATGTAGCTGGATATCACTCCTGTTTAAACCTGCAGATTTATTTGCATAATTTTTTTGTTTTATTTCAGTCTTGGTCCTTTGGTGAGTAAAGTGAAGGAATATCAAGTGGAGACCATTGTGGATACCCTCTGTACTAATATGCTTTCAGATAAAGAGCAGCTACGTGATATTTCAAGCATTGGCCTTAAAACCGTCATTGGAGAACTTCCTCCAGCTTCCAGTGGTAAGAAATGACATTCTTCTCCCCTTCTCTGTTTTTAAAACATGAGGTCTAACTTTATTTCTCTATACCCAATTCTTTCATTGTAAGCTAGTGTCCTTCAGTGAACAAGATTCAGTTGTCCCTCAGTGACTGTTGACTTGAAATTCATTTTTGTTGGAGACAATCATTTGTGTGGTGCTTCTGTTACATACTGTTACCTATTTATGATATGTAAAGAGGTGTGGTAAACTTAGTCAAGTCACTGTAAAAACAGCTGGAAGTAATTTCAGATTACATCTGCTATAGATATCTATCTTAAATATTTTTGGGCACAATATTCCTAGGCTTGTTAACAATAGTAGTTAAATCTCATTTGGGTAAATTTTTTAAAAATTGACAATACACTTTTAAATTGAGATAACTTTTCTTTAATGGGATTGTGATCATTTCTTTTCCCAGTATGTGTTTTGAGATATACCTAGTGTTTCTAATTATAGAATTACAGTACTTCAGACAGCCTGACTTCCACTGTAAAATTAACAAGGCAATCTCGAGGAACTCCACTTGCCAAATGTTAGTCACTTTGTTCTTTTAAATCTAGAAGGTGCTCAAATACCACAGTGAGTGCAGTATGTGAATTTGACTGGGCTAGAAGAGAATGATAACTCAAAACGGATTTGGGGACTGGAGTTCTTGTGTTAGGTTGATTACAAAGGGCAACCTGCAGAAAAACTAAACAGTCTAACACAGTTATATGTCTGGATAAATAGAATTGGTAAAAAAAAAAATAAAGTGCTGAAATTTTGACTATGCTATAAACTGGAAGAAAATCAGCAAAAAATTGCTTGTTTTGAAATTTTTCAAATAGCATTGGTGGAGAATTTCTATTTACTTTCTTTTAACCATGGTTTGCAGGCCAAAAATGAATGCTATATGTTATGTTTGATCCACAGCACAATTTCTCAACTGTAGTAGCATAAACAGTGATGGTAGAATATGGCCACAATGTAGTGTCTAACATTTTAATTTTATTCAGCATAATTCACTTATGCAGATGATGCAGGGGTTCTTTAGGACTACTTCCGTTTGTTTTTTCTTGGCTTCTTTATTCCCTGGTATACAATTTCTTTTGCATCCTTTTTAGTCTCTTTTGTCTTTCCTCCACCTGTTCTTTACAGGGGAGAAGCTGACTCAAATCTTCAGAAAGATTTGAACTTGCTTCCAATTTCTCTGTTTTCCCAGGCCTTCATCCCTACTCTCCTGAAATCTGTAATACGGTAGTCTCTAAAGCGTTTGGGTATCTTATGGAGCAAATCTTTTCTCCAACTTTCTCCCCAGTCTTAGCTCAGAAAGAAATTATGGCATCATATTTTCTTGTCAGTCCCTAGTTACTGGATTAGAACTGGTTTTGTGCCTCTTTCTAGGCCATGCTGTCTCCTCTCCCACTTACCTACAGCCACTGGATGTATGCTAGGTGTTCTGACGTGTTTAATTAGACATTAGGAAGCAGTCTCCCTAAATGTTACCTATTTTGCATTATGTATTGAAATGTCCTCTCAAATGTCCTATTAAATATTTTAAAATTTAAAGATGTTTTATGCTAAATTAGAAGATTCTCACCATTAAGGCATATGTTAACTTAAAAAATCCTTCCCAGGGATGTGCCTACATCCCTTTAAGGTCTGCAAATAAAACAAAAACCAGTCATGCTTGTTTAACCTTTCAGAAATAAGCATATACAATAATTTATAAAAAGAAAGTTATAGTAAGTGATTTCCAGTTAGGCTTTTATGCTGGTTAATGAATCTTCTGGCAAAAAACGCCTAAACAAAGAGCTAATAATCATGAAATGAGGGGGGAAAATAGATATTTCATAGATAGATAATAGATCTGGGCTGCTTTTTAAAAAAATAAGTCAGTTTTGTTGCTTTCTGTAATCCTAGAGGCAAAGGAAAAAATGAATACTCATTAAACTAAAGGTTCTATTGCAAAGAGTCAAATACAGCCTTAGATTTATAGCTCTTTTAATACAATGCATTTGGACTGCTTGCTTTCTTCCTTTTCCCCAGCCTGCATGGTGATGCAAATATATCACCCAATAGTTGGTTCATCTTACGAGGTGAATTTTTTAGTTTATGTAGTGTAGTTAGGGATCTGTTAAATTAATAAACAAATGGATTTGTTTTTAGGGTCAAAACAGTAAAATTGTTATTTCTGCCTGATATAATTTTCCAAATTGCAGCTAAAACCTAAGTTTTAAAATTGTTCCCTTTGTAGCTCATAATGTTCCATGTTTACTGAAGACATTGCACACATGGCCAATCAGGTAGCATTGAAAGTTTCAGCCAGTGGGTGCCTGTCAATACTCTTGCAAATACAAAGCCTCCACCAGCCAATTGAGCACCATCACCACAAAGGATACTCAAGTTCATGCAACTGAGTTCATACAAATTTAGAGCAGTCCATGCTGGGGGAAGAGCCACAGTGAAGGTACAATGGACACAGTTCAACTTATTTTCAGTGTTTTTAAAAGTGAATTGTTAGCATCTTGCATAAACTAACCACTCAAAACACACTCTCAGTAATTTAAATTTTATGGATACAGTATTTTAAACACCTTTTCCACTATAAAATGCCCCAGCTAATTGCTATAGGATTATTTCAACTAACTTTTAGAAAACTGAATTAACAGAAGAATAAAACCTGAAAATCAGGGTGGATTTGATTTAAATCAGATTGATTTAAATCATGATTTAAATCACTAGTCAGGAAGACTTGATTTAATCATGGATTTCTACATAAAAGTGCACTCTTGTTGGTTGTTATAACCTTAATACATATTCTTCACAACTCAGAGATAGATGTAGGTTTCATTTTTAGAAGGTACACACTATACATTTTTAAAGTGATTGATCTGAAAAGTTTTCAGATTAGTTTTACAGCTATATCAGAAAATGAATGATTGTTTTGTTATTTCATTTACCAAAGGTAATTGAAGCAGATATTTATGAAGTCATTGGAGGTGAACTATCTCCAATTCAACAGGTTAATCATTAATATTTGGAGGATTTTCTTGCCATCCTGTATTAGGAGGAGAACATCACCAGAAAGTCATTTACATTGTTTTATTTAACTAAAACAACACCGTTATGTATTCTGGATTTTTTTCTTCAACAGCAAACATATAATATTTTAACAAAACAAACATATGCATTTTTGAATTCAGTTAAACATTCAGGTTTTTTAAAATCAGGTTTGTTTTTGTTAAAGTTGTTTTAACTAAAATAGTTTAAAAAAAAAAAATTAAAAAAACCCCAAAACAATTATTATTAAATCGACTGTGTCAGCCAGGTCAACATGAGAAACTTAAAATATTGGCTTCTGCAGCTAACTCGGTCGTCTTCCGCTTCATTTTCCTGTTTGTTCATAATCTGGAAAAGAAAAACAAGCTCTCCTGCTTTTTCAGGTCCCAAATGATATCTCAATTTGGAATGAATTAGTTCAAAGGAAGAAAATATTCTTTCTGCGCCGGGAGAAAAAGCTACTGCTGTTACTAGTGAGATTATCACTTCAACAGTCTCTGAATCCAAGTGCTTAAGTGACTTCCACCAGTCCACTGGTGTGACTTTCTTTAAAAACATCATCCACAAATATACATTTCTTGAATGGTTCAGCCTTAGCTCTGAAGTTTATTATAGTTGGCATTATGGAGGGATGATTGCTGGATGTCCATGTCATAGCCAACTTCTCTTCTTCAGCAGTTAAGGTTTACCCTGGTACCGAGTATTGAGAATATTTACAAGAAAATGAGATGGAGATAGTGCTTGTCCCATTCGTTTTTTTTTTTAATGCTTGTAATTTAACTCTGTCATTGCATATTTCTCTTTTTAAGATCTCATTCAGTTCCTTCCAAATTTCAACAGCGTCAGCAATAAAACAGCTATTTCCCTGCATTTTGTTCAAGGCTACAGAAATAGGCTTCAGGGCACTCTGCATTTGTTCAACATTTCTCTTAAGTCCAGTGTTGAGAACTTTGACTGTGACAGTGCCATCTATTTTTTCACAATTTTGTTCACAAACTGTCATCAGATTAGGTCAGTCTTGATATACACCTCTACCCCGATATAACACACATTCAGATATAATGCGGTAAAGCAGCGCTCTGAGTGGCGGGGCTGCATGCTCTAGTGGATCAAAGCAAATTCAGTATAACACGGTTTCACTTATAACACGGTAATATTTTTTGGCTCCCGAGGACAGCGTTATATTGGGTTAGAGGTGTAGTCCTCAAAATAGTCCACTACTGAATTCCATTGCATCTCTTGTGGGAGAGTTAGCTTGGTTCCTCCAACTTTTTTCAGAGCAGCTGCTGCAGAGTGGGTTGTTATGGAAGTATTTTGTAATTTCAACAACATTAGACTTTATTTCTGGGACACTGAAATCTTTGGTTAGGATGTGCATCAAATGAGCACTGCAACTGTATGTTGTTAGCTTGGGACTCTCTTCTAAATTTCTTTTCATCCTGGATACATTTGCAGCATGGTGTGTAACCAAGCTGCGTACTAGACATCTGAATTTTTTTTCACCGTTATAGCTTTTACTGCTACTTCTTGTAAGTATTCTGCTGTATGTACATTTCCTGTTGTTTCTGTAAGGAAGACATTCCCTTTTCCTTCTTCTGTTGTCACACAAGCACATACAACAGGATCGTGGTGGACATTGCTCCACCTATCAAGACTCAGGTTAACAATTTTACCCTCTAGACTTTTTGCACAGTGCTCAATTTCTCTTTCATACACTTTATCCAGCAATTTGCCTGCGACATCTGCTCTTTTGGGCGAACTGTATCCTGATCTTAATGACTGTATCACGTTAATGAAGTGTGGGTTCTCAATCATACAGAAAGGACAGTTTGTTGCATAAACAAACTGGGCAATTTTTTCACCAATTACCTCTTTTTGTAATCTGCTGGTTCTTATCACAGATTTATCTATGGTGGTTTTGGGATGATGGAGATTTTTTTTTTTCTTTTTGCTACAGGTGTTATACTGTGGCTATGTGACATACATGATGTGACTGAAACACTATCATTGGCAGATAACTCTGAAACTATAGAAAATGATGGTGATCTTGAAGGTAGATACAGTAACTCCTCACTTAATGTTGTAGTTATGTTCCTGAAAAATGCGACTTTAAGTGAAACGATGTTAAGCGAATCCAATTTCCCCATAAGAATTAATGTAAATAGGGGGGTTTAGGTTCCAGGGAAATTTTTTTTTGCCAGACAAAAGGCATTATATACATTTTAAACAATTTTAAACAAGAAATTTAATACAGGTATAAGTTTTAAACAGAGGAGGTGCCCCTGCCTTACCCTACACAGGCACAGCCCACTGGCACTGGAGAGATGAGGCAGGCAAGGAGGCTGAAGGTGTTGTAGGCTAGGAGAAGCACATTGTGCAGCAGCGGCAGCTTCCCCTACTCTGCAAGCACGGGGGGGGGTTCAACCCTCAGCCCACCCACTCCCCCCAATTCCCCCAAGTCCCCATCCTTGACCCACCTCTTCTCCCCCCCCACCGCCTCTCCCTTTACTTTGCATGCTGCGTCCTTGCTCCTCCCTTCCCTCCCATCTAAATGCCGCAAGCCAGCTAATTGCCACAGATAGGAGGGAGGGAAGGGAGCGGGGAGGCGCACTGAGGCCTTGCTCCTCCTGCCTGGGGCAATCAGCTGGCTTGCGGCGTTTAGGAGGCAGGGTGGGGGGAGGAGCGAGAACTTGGCATGTAGGCTCTTCCTTCCTCCCCCCCGCTTCCTGCCTTGGGCAGTCAGCTGGCTTGCGGTGTTCCAGAGGCAGGGGAGCCTGCATGCCAAGTCCTTGCTCCTGCCTCCAAAATGCCGCAAGCCAGCTGATTGCTGTGGGCGGGGGGAGGAGGGGGATGGCGCTGATCCGCGGGGTCTGCCGGTTGTTGGGAGGAGGAGAAGGGGGGTGCGTAGGGAGGCTGCCAGCTGTGGAGAAAGCAGGCAGCTAAACAACGTAAGAGTGGAGCATTGCACAACTTTAAACAAGCATGTTCCCTAATTGAACGTAACAATGAAACAGTGTTAACCGGTATGACTTTAAGTGAGGAGTTACTGTTGTCTTCAGAATCCTGTATGTTGAGGATGGATTCTCCTAAACAAAATAAGTCAGTGCAGTTATTTAATTATTATTACCATACTTCTCATTTAGTATTACTGTTTGCATTCACTGACAGTACTACTTTAAAGATGAAATTGTAAATGGAAGATCTGCCTATTTCAGCTATTTATTTTTTTATGACAGCTGCATGTAAAATGATAGTACCATAGAGTAACAACTACAGAATTGCAAGAATAGTCCAGAAAGAAGACAGGAAGTCCTTAAAAAGAAGTATGAAATAAAAGTTTACCAACCTGAAGATCTTGCATGTTCAGACATGTTCCTTTCATCATCTTCAACATAGCTTCCTCCTGAGAAGTAACACTTCATATGATGTTTCATTCAGGCAATCAGCCTTGCATTTCTTTGTTGCACTGTTGGCATTTTGCATGCATGCCTGTCTTACCCACAGGTAGAGGAACTTCATTAAAATATCAACAAACTGGATCTCTTTTACAGCCTGCTGCCATTATAGGTTTTCCCTTCTAGTGAGAAAATGGTATGGTAGATCTCAAATCAATGAAGCCTACACTCGGAAAGACCTCAAGACTTCTGGAATATGCTGCTCAGACAGTTTCACTTTTGTTTCTACTGCCTGTCCCTCCCTTCTCACATTTATCTCCAGACTTCTTCTCCTTGTCCAGATCTATTCCGCCCCCAACGATTTAATTGAACTTTTTGAAACTTTGCACTTTTAGAGAGAGATAAGGGATTGACTCTGTGTACACAAACTTGCAGAGGGACAATAGGGTTGAGGTCTGTTATTTCTCACCTCTCTATATATTTATTTATTTAAAAACATTTTTGCTCTTAACAAACATGTTATCTCTGGAGACACAAATCCACAGTTTGAGAACTGCAAAAAAACTAAGCATCTCTGGTCGTATCTTCTAAATTGAGCACTGAGTCCCATTGGGTAGATAGAAAGATTAACCTAAATAATCTATACAGAAGCCCTTGAAACCCCATAAGATTGGGTCCCTAATCCATGAACTATTGGAACTCATTTACAAAACTTTTCTTAAACGTTACGTGAATATATTGTCTCATACTATAGAATTAGAATTTATAATCCCTATTCCATGATGAGATATCTTTGAGCTATAGTGTATCTTAATTAAAACTATCTTTAGATAGGTTTTTTCCTCAAAAAGCATTTTATCAAAAACAGATTTAAATAAAAACAGATTGTTTTTATTTTTTAAAAATAATTCATTGATTTTATCTGCCCTGCTGAAAATTAATGATGACCTACTTAAACTCCTTGACACTTCACTATACCAGCTGTTCTTCACAGCCAGTTCAAGTTACCTCCTTACTTTTCCCAGTAAACTTTCTTGCTGCTGTTTCTCTTTATTCCCACCTACAATCTACTTCTGGCTCCACACACTTTCAGTCAAGAAATACCCCTTGTTGCAGGCTTTCAATGGCCTCTACTTTCTGCTGCTTCCATGCCAGCAGCTTTCTGTTTCTTTGAGTTGGATGCAGATTTCTTAATGAAAGAACATCTTGCTCAGTAACTGTTTCTAGGTAGAGCAACCTTTGTCAATTTAGGCTTATGCTGGACAATTAAATAGTCTTCATTGGGAGGAATTTTTGCTAAGTAATTTCCAACTGTTGCAAATATGACATTTGGTATATGACGTTTGGTATTAGATTTACACATTTTTACTGTCAAAATGCTAAGGTTTCGTTGTACTTTTCAGGATCTGCATTAGCGGCTAATGTTTGTAAAAAGATCACAGGGCGTCTTACAAGCGCTATAGCCAAGCAGGAAGATGTGTCTGTCCAATTAGAGGCCTTGGATATCATGGCTGATATGCTGAGCAGGTAAGCATCCTTGTTACAAAATGGTGATAGAATGTAATTGTTAATGCTATGTTTTAACTGGTTAAATCACCGTGAACTTGATTTTTGTAGTAATTCAATTTTAGGTGATTATAATTTAGGCTTTGTAAACGTGAAAAAGTTGAGTAACTTGTTTCAAACGAGGAAAATTGAACATAAATGAAACTTTGTAACAGAATACAAATGTTACATTTAAAATGTATTTAATTTAAACGTAGCTGATTAATCAGATAACTCATTATTTATCTTTTGAAGCTGTTGAGAACTTCTTTAGTTCCCAGTTTCAGTTGTCAGAATAGTTTAAAGATGTATCTGAAAGCAGTTAATTAGTTTCTTAGTTTTTCCAAATAATTCTAAATGCACTTGATATATTTTGTATGGCATTTTGGGAATACTTGGAATAAGAATGAAACAATAGAAGAACGAAATCAGTTCTAGATTCAGTTGGTTTGAGTTTGTGTTTTGTCTGTTTTAAGGCAAGGAGGACTGCTTGTTAACTTCCACCCTTCAATTCTGACCTGTCTGCTCCCCCAGCTGACTAGTCCCAGGCTTGCTGTGAGGAAAAGAACCATCATTGCTCTTGGTCACCTGGTTATGAGTTGTGGCAATATAGTTTTTGTTGACCTCATTGAACATCTGTTGACAGAGCTGTCTAAAAATGATTCCATGTCAACAACTAGGACATATATACAGTGTATTGCGGCTATCAGTAGGCAAGCAGGTCATAGAATAGGTAAGAGAATTTATATATTTTTCTCTGATTCTGCATATTTTTAGATGTGAATGATCACTTCTAATTTTCCTTTTTCAGGTGAATATCTTGAGAAAATAATCCCTTTAGTGGTAAAATTTTGTAATGTAGATGATGATGAACTAAGAGAATATTGCATTCAAGCTTTTGAATCTTTTGTTAGGAGGTAAGCTACTTTTAAGGTTTGGTTTTTTTTTTTTTTTTCTTTCTTACAAGTTGACTGTTTGTCATTTGACTGACTGACTGTATAAGAACTCATTGCTAGTCCTTGAGCAATTGAAAAGAGTTGAGGTAAGCCACAAGAAATATGTTCCTTTCCTGATGGAAGTGATGGTCTTTGTGGTGCAAAATACCTTTGCTGATTTTGAGTCAGAGATCATACCTGAATTGCTAAAGCAGATTTTTCAATCACTGTCTTGTAATTTCACTGATAATCAGTGTAATATGTACGCAGACTGGCACAATAGGCCATGATTTGCTATTCATATATAGTGACAGATAAGAAAATTGTATTTATAAATATAATGCTTATGGAACGTGCTAGATTCCCATTAGTGGAGACAGAACCTTCTTATTTCCAAAGGTACATCATAAGATTTGATAGCACTCAGATTAGAAGATCATAATGGTCCCATCTTGCCGTAAAATCTATGAATATAAATCAAAGGCAGCAACAGAGCATACTTCCCTGTCCCTCTACTTTTGCATTCCCTGAAGAGCTGAGAGGATCTTCTTGTTTCCTTGACCTCTGCTTTGACAGATTGCAACAGCAATAATTGTCACAGTACCTTTTGGGAGCTGAATTATGAGAACTGAACTACAGGACCACAAAGTGGCTAGTGAACTACATTTATATTTTGTTTGATTCTATCTATGGAGGTGAAACTCTGTATTTTTTCCAGTCTTCTAAGTTACCCTGTGTCAGTTCGGCCTGAGTTCTTGTATAGCAAGTTTCAGATTGTACTGAATGTTTGTAACTGAGTTGAATTCTGAGAAAAAACATATGTAATGGGAATTCTGATAGTATTAGATTTGCTAGTGGAATCAGTACTAAAGCATATAGATATACATTTCTTCTGTTAAAGAAGAATTGTTAATTGTTCAATATTAATATTGTACGTTAAACGTAATTTGTTAAATTTATTATGCAGATGTCCTAAGGAAGTTTATCCTCATGTGTCTACCATTATAAACATTTGTCTTAAATACCTTACCTATGATCCTAATTACAATTATGATGATGAAGATGAAGATGAAAATGCCATGGATGCTGATGGTGGTGATGATGATGATCAAGGTATATTTTCTCTTGGTTTTGGGGAGAAGAGCTAGTGAGCCTAAATTGAGAGGAAACGGAAATGATCAATTCTATAAGTCTTAATTCAAGTCTTTCCAAAACTTAAATGATTATGTGGCATTTTCATGTTTTGCTCTTTTGTTTTTGCGGGCATGGCCATTTACTACACTCAGTAAAGTGAACAGGATGATATTTTATATAGGTATTTAGGGCATCCATTGGCCTGGTATTGTGAGTTTAGAGGGATTATAGTAAAGAATGTCATAACTGTCTAAAAGTACTTGAATGGTGTAAACATGAGGAAGGCATAGGAATTCTTTAGTGTGACATGACTAGAAGTTGAAAGAAATTTAGAGAATTAATTTAAGATGTATATCAGGAAAAGTGATGCTTCTTTGCATGAAATGAGTGTTGTTTTTATTTATTTGTATTACCATAGCATTTAGGGTCTTAGTCAGAGATGAGGATCTCATGCTCGCTGCTGTACAAACACAGAACAAAAAGAATGTCCAGTTAGACTGGATAAAGTACCACAAAATATTGCATAAAACAATGCTGCAGTTGCAGAGGTGTGGAGTAGAAGACACAGAAGGTCTTAATACTACTTTGCTGTTTGACAAAGCTGTGCGCAGCAGCAGAGAGATGGAGAAGTCTGCAGGAGATAACACCATCAGTTTACATTTGGTTATCTTATCAGCTGTAGCGCTAGAAACTTAATTTTTGTTAAAAATCAGATGTTTAATTCTTCTGAAACAGAGACTAGGCCACCACTCTTGCCAGGGAAAGTTTCCAAGTTGCCATCAGTGGGTGCATTTCTCAGTTCCTCTTTTGGTTAGGTATAAAAAGTATAGAATGATTATATTGCTGCTGGATAGCTTGCCATACTTACTGAAACTTTGGCCCATCACTTAATCTGGATTTCAGAGCATAAGAACAGCAAACTCACATGTTTGTGACTCAGGTAGATTTGAACCTAAGCTGTCTCAGGTGGAAAGATAGAGCATTCTCCTACTGGGCCATCTAGCTATGCTTTAAATTAAATTAATTTTTATATAGTAATGTAATAATCTGCTTTACTTCTTGCATGCTCTGTTTCTGTTCTGTTTTCTTTGTGAAAAATAGTATGGTTGAGTTTGTTGATAAACAAGTGTCTTGCTCTCTTAAGCTGCTAAATAGTTTTACAAGGAGCCTCTTCAGTCCTATAGAAGTTGCTTCAGAGGGCTGTGTTCTCCAGTAAAGGAGAGTTAAATGGAATATTCTGATCAGGTCTATAATATAAATGTCTGACTTAGGGGAACTAAATGTTTAGGCTGTAAGAGTATATATTCTAACAGTTACAAAATCTTATGTACTATTTATTAAACATAATTTAGTTTTCTAAATTGGTCAATTTAACTTGAATTACTGCAGTAGAAA